>NC_057809.1:617398326-617527671 GCF_018294505.1 Triticum aestivum
GGTTCGTCTGCATACGCAAGATTGTTGAGGTCCACTGTTGTCATTCCGTACTGCGGGTCTTCCGTTACCCCGCCTCGTGTCATATTGACCCATTTGCACCGAAACAAAGGGACCTTCAAACCACGTCGATAGTCAAGTTCCCATATGTCCTGTATATAACCATAATATGTTTCCTTTCCCGTCTTGGTTTCTGCATCAAAGCGGAAACCACTGTTTTGGTTGGTGCTCTTCTTATCTTGGGCGATCGTGTAAAATGTATTACCATTTATCTCTTACCCTTTGAAAGTCATTATATTCGAAAATGGTAACTGGGACAGCAAGTACAGGTCATCTTCAATAGAGGTGTCATGCATGGTACGTGCTTGCAACCAGCTGGCGAAACTAATCCAGTCATCAGACCGCTCCGGGTGTTTGGAGCGTAGCAAATTCTTGTGTTCATCCATATATGGAGCCACCAAGGCGGAATTTTGTAGAACTGTGTAGTGTGCTTCAGTGAGAGAATGTCTGTCCATACATATTATTTGTTCCCCTCCTAGCATGCATTTTCCATCCAGTCTGCCCTTATGCCGCGATTCAGGAACACCAATCGGCTTAAGGTCAGGAATAAAGTCAATACAAAACTCAATGACCTCCTCATTTTGACGGCCCTTGGAGATGCTTCCTTCTGGCCTAGCACGGTTATGAACATATTTCTTTAAGACTCCCATGAACCTCTCAAAGGGGAACATATTGTGTAGAAATATAGGACCCAAAACGTTAATCTCTTCGCATAGGTGAACTAGGACGTGCGTCATGATGTTGAAGAAGGATGGTGCGAACACCAACTCGAAACTGACAAGACATTGCACCAAATCATTCTGTAACCTTGGTATGATTTCTGGATCGATTACCTTCTGAGAGATTGCATTGAGAAATGCACATAGCTTCACAATGGCTAATCGAACGTTTTCCGGTAGAAGCCCCCTCAATGCAACCAGAAGCAGTTGCGTCATAATCACGTGGCAGTCATGAGACTTTAGGTTCTAGAACTTTTTCTCTGCCATGTTTATTATTCCCTTTATATTCGACGAGAAGCCAGACGGTACCTTAATACTGAGCAGGCATTCAAAGAAGATTTCCTTCTCTTCTTTGGTAAGAGCGTAGCTTGCATGACCCTGATGTATGCCGTCTTTTCCGTGCATACGTTGCTGGTCCTCCCGTGCCTCAGGTGTATCTTTTGTCTTCCCATACACGCCCAAGAAGCCAAGCAGGGTCACACAAAGATTCTTCGTCACGTGCATCACATCGATTGCGGAGCGGACCTCGAGGTCTTTCCAATAGGGCAGGTCCCAAAATATAGATTTCTTCTTCCACATGGGTGAGCGTCCGTCAGCGTCATTCGGAACAGGTTGTCCACCAGGACCCTTTCCAAAGACCACCTTCAAATCCTTGACCATATCATGTACATCAGCACCAGTACGGTGGCGAGGCTTCGTCCGGTGATCCGCCTCACCTTTGAAATGATTGCCTTTCTTTCTTACGGGATGCCTGCTCGGAAGAAATCGACGATGTCCAAGGTACACATTCTTATTAGCCAAATATATACTGTTGGTATCGTCCAAATAGTGCGTGCATGCGCGGTATCCCTTGTTTGTCTGTCCTGAAAGGTTACTGAGAGCAGGCCAATCATTGATGGTCACGAACAGCAATGCCTTTGGGTCAAATTCTTCCCCCATGTGCTCATCCCACGCACGTACACCTGTTCCATTCCACAGTTGTAAGAGTTCTTCAACTAATGGCCTTAGGTACACATCAATGTCGTTGTCGGGTTGCTTAGGGCCTTGGATGAGCACTGGCATCATAATGAACTTCCGCTTCATGCACAACCAAGAAGGAAGGTTATACAAATATAGAGTCACAGGCCAGGTGCTATGGTTGCTGCTCTGCTCCCCAAAAGGATTAATGCCATCTGCGCTTAGACCAAACCATACGCTCCTTGCGTCATCTGCAAACTCCTTCCCGTACTTTCTTTCGATTTTTCTCCACTGCGACCCGTCAGCGGGTACTCTCAACTTTCCGTCTTTCTTACGGTCTTCTCTGTGCCATCGCATCGCCTTGGCATGCTCTTTGTTTTGGAACAAACGTTTCAACCGTGATATTATAGGAGCATACCACATCACCTTGGCAGGAATCTTCTTCCTGGGACGCCGGCCCTCGACATCACCAGGGTCATCGCGGCAGATCTTATAGCGCAATGCACCACATACCGGGCAAGCGTTCAAATCCTCATACTCACCGCGGTAGAGGATGCAATCATTAGGGCATGCATATATCTTCTGCACCTCTAACCCTAGAGGGCAGATAGCCTTCTTTGCTTCGTATGTACTCTCGGGCAATTCGTTATCCTTTGGAAGCATATCCTTTATCATTACCAGCAACTTTCCAAATCCCTTGTCAGATACACCATTCTCTGCCTTCCATTGCAGCAAATCCAGTGTGGTGCCCAGCTTTTTCTTGTCACCTACGCAATTCGGGTACAACAATTTTTTGTGATCCTCTAACATGCGCTGCAACTTCTTCTTCTCCAAATCACTTGCGCAGTTTCTCTTTGCATCGGCAATGGCCCGACCTAGATCATCAACGGGCTCATCTGATGCCTCTTCTTCAGCTTCTTCCCGCATTGCCGGCTCAGCTTCTTCCTGCATTACCGGCTCAGCTTCTTCCCCCATTGTTGTATCATCGTATTCAGGAAACCCATGGCCAGGATAGCTGTCGTCGTCCTCTTCTTCTTCATTGTCTTCCATCATAACCCCTCTTTCTCCGTGCTTGGTCCAAACATTATAATGGGGCATGAAACCGGACTTAAACAAGTGGACGTGAATGGTTCTTGACGTAGAGTAATTGTGACCATTCTTACAGCGAGCACATGGACAAGGCATAAAACCATCCGCCCGCTTGTTTGCCTCAGCCGCAAGCAGAAAAGTATGCACGCCCTCAACGAACTGGGGAGAGCATCGGTCATCGTACATCCATTGCCGGCTCATCTTCATTACACAACACCGAATAGACCAAATTAATACAGGTTCATACAATTAATACAAGTTCATACATAAAGTTCATACAGCACTTAAATCCAACAAACAAATAACTCTCTAGCTAAAGCATTTAAATGCAACAACAAATATGATCAAGATCGCAACTAAGGTAACAATGGATCCAACAGCATAATGATACCAAGCCTCACTATCGATGGCATATTTTCTAATCTTTCTAATCTTCAAGCGCATTTTCTCCATCTTGATCTTGTGATCATCGACGACATCGGCAACATGCAACTCCAATTCCATCTTCTCCCCCTCAATTCTTTTCAATTTTTCTTTCAAGTACTTGTTTTCTCTTTCAACTAAATTTAACCTCTCGGCAATAGGGTCGGTTGGAATTTCCGGTTCACATACCTCCTAGAAAAAAATTCTATGTCAACTTGATGGGCATAATTTGTCATAAACACGAAATGCAACTAGTTTTAAAAGAGAATATGCATACCACATCCGAATCATAACAAGGACTAGGGCCGACGGTGACGGATATCAAAACCATGGCACTATATGTGTAACAAACAACGTACGGGTAAGATAATTATACGAGTAACTATATATCCAAATCACACAAACATCAATTTTTATATAAAATTTCATGAACAAGAGGCTCACCACAAGGTGGTGCCGGCAACGGGACGGTGCGGGCGATCGACGGTGGCTACGATGGAGATTTAGAAGGCACTAAGTAAACCACACCTACATATGCAAACTAAGTGTTATTTTTGACCTCAAATTGCATATAAATCAAATACTAGCACATATATATATCCTCCCAAATTACTAAACTCACAAATTAATCACTATATAAACCAATGCAAGAGCTAATCTAGCAATGAGAGATGAAAGGACAAAGTTGCTAAACTTTGTGCTCATTTGAATGGATGAGGGCCTTCAAATCTTGACAAATTTTGGGCAAATTTTGTGATGAACTCGAGAGGAAGAAGGGAAGAACAGAGGAGAGGGAGAGGGGAAAGGGGGAAGAACAGAGTGCTGGTGGACGAAGGGTCTATGTAGGACGACCTTTAGTGCCGGTTCGTGCCAAGAACCGGTACTAAAGGGGCTGGAGGGGCCCCATTCTGACAATATCCTGCCACCACTCTTATTAGTACCGGTTCGTGGCACGAACCGGTGCTAAAGGTTCGCCATGAACCGGTACTAATGAAAGCGGCCCGGCTAGCCGTTGGAACCGGCACTAATGTATACATTAGTGCCGGCTCAAATACAAACCGGCACTAATGTGCTTCACGTTTGACCCTTTTTCTACTAGTGTTGTCCAATGTGACAAATATCCATACCTCCACCGCTAGCCGCGGTATGAATTTGGTCGCCGCCGTGGTATCTTTCTCTAAGGGCAAGTTGCTCTAACTCGCTGGTGACATGATCTGTAGCACCCGAGTCCACGTACCACACGCCATCTCCTCCTCCTCCTTCTTCACGGATGGCTGCAGCGACATGACGAGCGTCGGGGACAAAGTCTTCATCGTATCTATGCCAGCAGTCCCTGACCTCATGGCCTGGCTTCTTGCACAGTCACTGCTCAAGATATCTTCCGATATGCCGATAAATCAGCCGATTTATCGCTTACCGTTGTCAGACCGATAAGATAAATCGGCCGATATGCCGATATACTGGCCGATTTACCCCTTATCATGGGTCGACCGATAAGTTCCCGATAAGCTATATCCCCAACATTGTGCACAGTTGACAGCGAGAACGGCGATTCGAAGAAGCACGGCGGCTGTTGTTGTTGTTGAAGCCGCCGCCTCCTGCGTTGTTGTTGTAGCCGCCGCCTCCTGAATTGCTGCCACCACCAGGACGAGCGCCCTCGCCCTGGTAGTTGCCGCGACCACGGCCGCCGCCGTTGCGGCCCTGGCCTTGGTGACCGCGTCCATGTCCGCGCCCGCGAGCCGCCGAGTTGACAGAAGATTGTCTGGTGTTGGTGCCGTGAAGGAGCGCAAGGAGAGCGTCGAAACTCAAGAGCTGGCTGTACAGTTCCTGAACCGAAACCGGCTCAACCCTAGCGGACAACGCGGACACGACTGGATTGTAGTCCAGGTCGAGTCCAGCCATGATCTTGGAGACGATCTCGGGATCAGGAAGAGGGACTCCGGTGCAGCATGCGATCTCATCTGTAAGGGTTTTGATTTTGCCAAGATATTCAGCCATGGACATGTTACCTTTCTTCAGGTTTGTGAGCTCGATGCGGGTGTTGATGGCCTGGCTTTGGCTCTAGGCGGCGAACATGGCGTTGATGGCGCTCCATGCTTCTGCCGGCGTCTGGAGGGTAGCGACTTGAGCGAGGATCTCGCGGGACAGAGACCCCATTAGATACCCCTGGAGTTGCTGCTGCTGTGCATACCAGAAGGTGCGGGCGGGGTTGGCGATCTGTTCGTCTTTGCCATCTTTGGTGATGGTGAGGGTGGCCGGTTGTTCCGGACTCTTCCCGTCAAGGTGATGCTCCATCTGTGCGCCTCTAATCTGCGGAAGCACGACGGCCTTCCATAGAAGGAAATTTCCCCTTGATAGCTTCTCCTGTGGTGGTGGTCCGAGAAGAACAGAGCTGCTGCTGCTGCTGGATGATGCGAAGGTGGAGGACGTGGAGGTGGAAAGCGCGCTCATGGTGGACGATAGAGCTGCGGAGGACGACATGTTCTCGGCCGCGGGGAGGTAGCTAGATGCGATCTTCGATCTAAGAGGAGGATGCTCTGATTACCATGTAAGATTGGTTGGAAGCGTTGAACCCTTTGTCTCGGGCCGCATGTTTATATATAGTGGCAATGCCTTGGAGTACAAGATAGAGAGAGATCAAGAGATCGATCTCAAGTCTGTTCGGTTACAGGAGATAAACGAGGAGAAGAAAACGAGATAGAGATAGAGATAGATACAGTTTAAAACTATCTATCCTATACATATACTAACATAGAGTACTTCTAATCTTGTTGCAGGTATAGTCCATGGTTTGTTTAGTCTTGTCATGCACATGGTGTTGTGTTTGTTGGGTCATAGTGCTTCAGTAGAGTCATGCATGCATGTTTATCTTTGAGGTCTGTTTGCATGTAGCATGAGACGTGCCAATTCATGGTCGAGCCATCTTTTCTTGCTCGTTGTTTTGGTCACTTGCCAGACTCAGATCGTGGGATAGCACGATCAGACCGAGCTTCGGTAGATGGGTTAGTTATGCATGTAACCGTGAGCTTGGCTCCCAAGGATTGATAAGAGAGGAGAGAAAGAAAAGCCCTAAGCTGTTACTCGACACAAAAATCTAATGAGTTATTTTCCGTGTGGTGTTCCAGGTGATCGCGTGTGTGTGTAGCTTCAGCCTTAGAGCCAACAAACTATACAGGCAGGCACTGGCATGCTCTATCTATCATCTACCTCAATTTTTCTTTATCTGCAAGAAGAGAAAAAGCCTACCTCGACAATTCTGTCATAATACTCGACGATCCGCTGGTATACTCCGTTGTTGGCAAGGTAGGCGCGATGGGGATTCGAGGAGTCATTGCAGGTGACCTGGAAGCCCTCACGGAAGCAGCCTGGCTCCATGCCAAACGGGTACGGGATGCTTATGTTGCCGCACTTGTCGGCGCAACCCACACGTGTGATCCGCTGCTGCTCATCTTGTTCAGCAGCAGCAGCCTCCACGATCAAGTGAGTCGCCGCTGAAAGGAGGAGTAGGATTACTGGGAGCGGCTGGGAATGGAATTGCGAGGGCGTGGTCATGCTGGTGTATGTTTTGCGCTCTCTTGTAAGCTAACTTGGTCTATGATACGGACGCAAAGCTAATTAAGCTCCGTCCAGGCTTAGTGAGTCGTCTAGACTTATATATTGGTAGCGCCGACGGTTCTACTATACCCTCGGCATCATTCTCTGCTAGTACTAATCTTCATCTTCTCATCTCTTTTTACTATAAGACGGTTTTTTATTTGAAGTGGCAGTTCGACAAGCAACAAAAGAATGCACTTAACTGGTCAAGAAAGAAATGTGACACCTTTCCTAAAAGAAAAGCTGGAACACGTACCATCTTCTTATGATTTGGTTCTGTCCGCCACCATCTGGAGGAGAATTGTTGTTTATCTGCTAGCTTGCTCCACACATTTCTGCTAAGTGCTAACTAGTCCAGCAGCAATTATTAGACCATGACTTGCTCCAATAAGATAAGAAAGGTTGCACGGCCTTCTTTCTGTTTTCTATAAGAGGTGCGCCATGATCATAATAGAGGCCTCTTTGCCCTTTTGAATTTTGATATTAAGCTACCATGTGGTGACGATGGTGGCATATACGTTATGGAGGAGGTGAGCATGACAACATTTGCTCCGAGGCCCCAAAGACTGAATGTGAAATAAAAAACTTGGGTCTGTCCTCCATGATATGGTGTTCATGCAAGGTTGGGTTTGTCCCCCATGATTTGGTGTTCATACAATGGAGTCAACATAAGTTGCTGATGTTTAGTTTTATATATATGTACTGGTAGCTTTTACTACCCACAGTTTCTGCACCATACGATGCATCGAAGCTAACTTATTTTTACATCATTTATTACATAGTTCCCAACCAAAGGTGTTGCCGAAAAGAAAGAACGAGCAAAACACATGAAAGTACTAGGACAAGCATGCCAACCAAGATGGCTATAAAAAATAAGAGAGGCTTGAGCTCTTGGGGTGATAACACACAAAACACGTGCTGACAAGGAATGCATACGAGGCAACGCCCCAGACTGCCTAGAATGATATGTTAGTTCGAGTGGCCCATTGCTCTGTATTCTACTTTGCTACGCTTGACATTTTTCAGTCAGGGTCATGCCACATTAATATCACAATTTCAGCACATTTTGTTTGTGCCCCCCCCCCCCCCCCCCCCCCCCCCCCCTCCGGTAGCTGCTTGGTTGACTGGCGTGTATGGGATTAATAGGCTAATCGACAAGTTAATCAGCCATTTAATCAATTAATTGGCTGATTTATCAATCTATTGGCTATTCGCTGACCCTACGAGTAGGGATCAATTGGCAAGTTAACTGGTTAATCGGATGAATTCTTAAACATGGGCGATATATATAACAAGTTGAAGTTAAACCTCAACAAAACATCTAAACTGCTGGAACTAGTAAACACTTAACTAAACATATCTACACCCTGCTTCACTCTCATCAATGAATTTAGTAGGGCGCACGAAAAGTCGCTTTGTCCTTGTAGAAATCACAACCACAGCGCTAGTTAACTGACACAACAAAATCGACACCACCACCATGCTGTCGTACGAAGCAACAGAAAGCATTTTGAAAAACGATAAATGGAGCATTCTGAGTAAACTACAACCCAGCTATCCTGCACTGATATCCTCAGAAAAGAAATAAAAAATGTGCATGGATCCTACATTGAATGTGCGAGCAACCATATGATGAAACTTGGGTGAGCAATCTTCTGTCAAGTGACAGGCCTGATGTCCCTGTACTTCTTAAGCGATGAGAGCTAGTGAGCTACCATGAATATACTGTCATTTTTAGTTTGTATAGCTAGATGTCTGTTCTCGGTTGCATTTCAGCTCAGTTTCATTTTTTCTTTCAATTACTTGTTTTAGAGAGTTTTCAATGCAAGTTTCGTTTTGTAAGCACATATGCTTGATTTCAACGATGCACAGTTGGACCTCTGCTTCGCTCCCTATTTCTTTCCATCAGGCAATTTTCAGTTAGTTTGCACCTTTATAGCTTGTAACATTTGTTGCTGTAGTTTATTTTGATTTGAAATCAAAGTCCACTTTTGGTCCCTCAGTTCTTTGGTTTGCTCATTTTTTATCCCTCAACTCTAAAACCGGACAGATTGCACCACAAACTCTCAAAACCAGCCATTTTTCATCCCTGCGTGGTTTCACCGCCGAGTCAACCCAGTTTTGACCACGACATCAATAGTGCTCCAATGAACTGTAAATTAAAAAAAATGCAAAAAAAATCAAAAAATCTGAAATTTTATGCCATTGAAGATACTCAGATGCGTGGAAATTTCCGTCATGTTTGGACGTTCAAGAAGCTTGCGGCAAAAAAAGGTAAATCTACTCTATGATGAACAGTAGATACAAAAAAATAGCAAAAAAAAAAAAAAAATCTACATCTTTTTGGCATCGAAGATGCTCAGGTGCGCAAGGTGCACGCAAAATTTCATGCTAAAATGACATCCGAGGAGCTCATGGAAAAAAATAAAATAGCTTGCGTGTGCATGCCGCTTCGGGTGGTTTCCAAACCCTCGGATGTCATTTTAGCACGACAATTTGCATGCACCTTGCCCACCTGAGCATCTTCGATGCCAAAAAAATTCAGTTTTTTTTGGCTTTTTTTAATTTACTGTTCATCATAGAGTAGATTTACTCTTTTTTTTTGCCTCGAGCTTCTCGAACGTCCAAACATGACAAAAATTGCATGCACCTTGCGCATCTGAGTTATCTTCGATGTCATAAAATTTCAGATTTTTTTATTTTATTTTTGCTTTTCTTTTAATTTACTGTTCATCGGAGCACTATTCACATTGTGGTCAAAACCGGGTTGACTCAGTAGCGAACCGCGCAGGGATGAAAAATGGTTGGTTTCAAGAGTTTGTGGTGCAATCTGTCTTGTTTTAGAGTTGAGGGACCAAAACAGAGCAGATCGAAGAATTGAGGGACGAAAAGTGGACTTTTCTCCTTTAGGTTTGAGACATAAGTTGATATTCATATATGTAGTCTTTATTTGTTCACTAGTCATTATTTTTTCCTTCATTCTATTCTTATTTTTTTCAGTTAGCTCATCCCAAATTTAGTTCAGTTTGTGAATCTCGGCATTCACTAACCAGCTGTTCAAATGTTTCTTTCGTCAATCGTTATTTTTTGTATCATCAATGTCCTTTTCTTCAAGCATTTGTCTCCTTGTTCGATCTTTGCTCTTGCTTTCTTCATTTTTTCCCTATTTCCCTCTTTCTTCAGTCTCTCTTTGTTCAGTTTCTTCCTTCATCTCTTGCTCTGTTTCTTCAGTCTCTTTGTCTTGCCATTCTCAGTTTGTATCTCAACCTTGTCATTCTCAGTTGTTCATTTCATTCTCCACTTTCTATGTTAGACAATCCGATAATACACGTAAAATAGATAAAATCCAGTATCTAAATAGCCTATGCAATAAGCACCCGCTTACGAGTTTTTTTTTAAGGGTGCTTACGAGGTTTTTGGAACGTGCGTGTGTTATGGTTGGTTTGGTTTGGTTTTTCGGTTCGGTTCGGTTTGAAGACGTGCGTGCGTTTCGGTTCGATCGCGGCGAGAGGTTGGCGTCCATATGCATGACGTCAGCCAGCAGATGTTGGCGCAACTCATGAGGATTCCACGCCCGCACGCCTAGCTAGGTACTCCTAGGTACGTACGACTAGAACGGATGACACCTCGATGGCGCAACTATATATACGTACGTACAGAAAATCAGTTTCGTGTGTCCTACTCCACCGATGCAACGGGGAAGCCTATATATATATATATTGCAGTACGCCCGTGTATGGTACCTAGCCCTAGTACGTACGTATATATAGTTGCCGCCGCCGCCGCCGCCGGTGCACTGGGCAGACCCAAAAAATTAGTACGTACGTACGGCTGTAGTTGATGATAGTCAATCAAACCTAGCGAAGCCTACGTGGATGACGACGCCGGTGCACTGGACAGATCTCCCTGACGATCTACTCCATGTGCTCTTTGTTAAGGTCGGAGGCTTGCTCCACCGCGTCCGCTTCGCCGCGGTATGCAGGCTATGGCGGGCCGCCGCTATCGCCGCGAGGCACGCCGGGCTGTCCACCCTGCCATGGCTCATCTTCAACAACGGCCGGGACGACAAGTGCAACATGAGGAGGGTATACTGCCCCGAGGACGACGGATTCCTACAATTCCCGCTGCCCAAGGCGCTCATCGACAAGAGCTTTGCGGGAGCGCATGACGGCGGCTGGGTCGCTGCGCTTGGCGATGACAAACAGCTTGCGATCGTGAACCTCTTCTCCGGCGCCGAGGTGCCTCTCCACGCAAAGGACATGACGTCATTCTACTCCGGGTACGAGAAGGTTATATTCTCAGAGTCCCCCACCTCAAGTGGCTGCATCCTCGCCACCATCACCACCCGAGCTAGTGTGGCCATCTGCAGGATTGGTTGTCCGGCCAAGAGATGGACGGCCAAAATATTTAATGGGCCACGGCTTGTGGACATTGTATTCTACAATGGAAAACTCTATGCCCTCACCAACTTGGAGGACCTGATCAGATTCAAAATAGGTGTAAACAAAGATGGCCAGCCGGTGGTAACTGTCGAGCTGCATATGCAAATTGGTAGCCGACCTTTCAGGTCGCCAACTAACATCGTTGAGCTGCATGGCAAGCTGGCTATGGTGACGAAACATTGTTTTTATGACAACACCTACCGCAAGCGCTTCTTCTTCCATATTTTTGTGCTTGTTGAGAAGCCGACGAAAGAGAAGACTCTCACCCTCAGGTGGGAGGAGGTAACAACCTTGGGCGATTGCGCCTTGTTTTTGGGGAGAATGTGGAGCAAGGCGTTGTGTGTGCCCGCGGCTGGGTGCGGTGGGGTGCAAAGAAGTGCCATCTACGCCGACGATGTGACGTACTTGACGAGTTTCGACGGCCATGGTGATTGTGTATTTCCTATGGGAAACGAAACCAGTGAGCACGCCATCAAATTTGTAGGATCTTATTCATGTTGTCACGTTCCATGTGGCATGTGGGTTCTCCCTCCTGATTTCTAGATGACCAATAGTGGTATAGGGTATCATTTCTTTAATTTATTCCTTATTTTTTTTTGAGCATCAGTACAAACACAAGCGCTCATATACACGCGCATACACTCATCCCTATGAACTTACACACGCACACCCTACCCCTATGAGCACCTCCGAGAGACTGAGCCGGCATATCATCTTGAGATTTACAAAGTCACCGTAGGCGCCTCGTCATCGAGGGGAACGTCTCCTCCCACTGAAAGCGCATCGCCGGAAATCCTGAAATAAATTCAAGAATAATGCGAGCACCAGGATTTGAACCCTGGTGGGTTGGGGATACCACTGTCCACCTAACCACCTCAACCACAGGTTGATTAGCTTATTCCTTATTCACAAGGTATTGATAAAGGTCAATTTATACGACAAATTGGACCATAAAAAGTGTACCATTAGATACAATATACATTGTCACATTTTATCTGGTGGTATATATGCCATACTCGCTATCAGTTTGCAGGATATTGTGTCCGTGATTATATTAAAAATATTGAATTATCCGTTTTGGGCTTACTCCTGCTGCTTAATTTATGTCTCTAGCATGTGCTTTCACAATGTGTTCGACTTGTCCATCCAGATTATTTCTTGTCGACCACCAGTCGTCCGGTGTAAATATTTTAGTTTTACGGTAAACTGAGATCCACACCGATGATTCTAGAATAGTTGTGAAGTGCACACTTATTCATTACTGCATGACATGAGTTCAGGCATCATTGATTTGACTTGTTCACAAATTAACCACCCACCAGTAGATGGGAAATTACGTACGTAGACATGTGATTAATTAGTTCCACTGTCGAGTAAATCATCAGGGACATGCACGCAAGTTCTGTCGAATCGAAACACAACAGGGCCGTTGTTGGAGGGGGCTTCGAACCTGAGCACAACAAAAGTCTTGTTGCAAAGGGATGAGCGGAACAGGAGATCGGATGACTGTTATGCTTTCGATCCAATGGTTGCTGAGCCGGTCCTCACCGATCCGACGCATAGCGTCTGTAAAAAAAAAGGGCACGCACAGACTAGACTACGCCATGCAATGCAAACCCGGCTCGCACACAAGCAATGCAACTACACCAGCTGTACGTAGAGAAATAAACTTGGCCGGCTTATGGAAACAAAATAACCTGACCATAAAAGCAACCTACCATATCATCTAAGGCAAGATAGTTTTCTTTTTCAAGAAAACTTTTGGTCTATTTATCATCTGTCAAGGTAGTGCAAAGAACACCAAAATAGAAATTACATCCAGATTAGGCTGTAATTGGAAGTCATGGACACCCCACGACGGGCTTGCGCGGCTTCCATCGTGCCCTACGGTCCACTGGTGTCACCGTGTGCATGCGACCAACGTTGCCATGTCCGCCCTGTGAACTCCGTCGCCTCGTCCAGACTATCAGCTTAATTCCTACCCGGCCATGTTAAATGACGCAATGAACAAGCCTGTTAATTGTTAGATGACCATGTACCGTCAACAAAAAAAGTAGCTCAATGAGTTTTACCTTTCTTCGGAAACATCCAACCAGCTCAAAGGTGGTCGCAAGTTGAGGTCAAGGATCGAAGTGGCTCCTTAACTTAGGTCTACATATATTAGCAATTGAAGAGATGAAGAGAATAAACAAGTGAGAGTGAACGCACATACTACCTAACGATATAGTAAATCCCCTATGAAACTTAAACCCAAGCCGACATGCATTCGTACAACAGACCCAAAAAATTAGTGCAAATCAGCGACACATGTGAAGCGCGCGTAAATTCACGACTAGACTTGTGACCAGGACGACCCGCCATTAGCAAATAACACAAATCAAGGTTTTTCTGTGTGGTTTTGGTAGCTTGGCTAGTATGAATCCTACTCATACGACTTGTACTTTTGACAAAACCTCTATACATGTGGCTTGGCTTGTGACGTCATGTTTTTTCTTTTGTTTGTTTGGATGGAAACCTATAATAGTGGACGCTGATAACGTCCACATGTGTGGCATATTAGATATTCGCCCACACACGCCATGTGTGGCATAAGCGGAAGACAGCCCACATGGATCATGTGTGGGCGAATATTAGAACTGCCCACACGTGGGGGCGCAGCTACTTCGTGCCACACGTCTATTGAGTATTGTGATTATTAGAAAAGCTAGGATAATGTATGATATTATTCTACCTTGCGCTATACTCCAAGATGATCGTGTACTCTTATATATATATAGACCCACAGGGCTCAAGCAATAAAACAACGATTTCACCGAATCCCCCTATCCCTTTTAACATGGTAATAGAGCCTATTCGAACCAAACCTAGCTGCTGCCGCCGCCGCCACTTCCGCACCCGCGTGCCGCCTCCGGGATGGTCGGCCTCTATGACCGCCGTCGGGGGCTGCGCCGCTCGTGCCTAGGGTTCGTCCGCCGACCTTTTTGATCGGCTGCCCTAGACCGATTAATTGATTGAGATTTTTCTCTCCGGCCAATCGATTGATTGGTCTTCTTTTTTGGTTCTCCGATCTGTAGAAGGTTTGCGTCTTCTGCCACCGTCTGTCGACTACAACACGCGTCTACTTGATCAGCATCTTCATCGTCTTCGAGTGGATCGGCAGAGGGGGCTCTTGGCTCTTGGCTTCACATGCGCTGCTGATACGACAGCTGTCCCGTAATCCTGTGATGGTCCGTTTGCCTTCGCCGCCTGTCCAGTGACCACTCACGCGCCTCGCGTGGTGTGGCTGTTGGAGCGCCCGCGTTGGCGCAGGGATCCACATCGCGTGGCTGTGTAACATGCAGGGTGTGCATGATGGATTGATAGGCGCACGTGCACTTTGTGTTAACTACGGAGGTGCTTATAGAGATAGGATGTGCGTGTGTGCGTTCATAGAAATGAGTGTATGCGCGTGTATATGAGCATTTGTGTCTGTATTGATACTCAAAAAAGAAAAACTACAGCTGCTCGCTACGCGTGTTAGCCGGCTACCGTGCACGGCATGTACCCATCTTCGGCTGCACGCTGCTGCTACGTCCAGCTGCCTACGCATGTTGTCCAGTCTGATCAACTGCACGTGCGTGCCTGTGTTGGATTTTATGAAGATCATCATTGAGTGCACGCATCTCTTCACCGATCAAGTAACGGGCTACCGCTATGTTTATCTTGTCGGGCCGCAGCGTCGTCGCCCCGTGGTTCTCTCCGTGGTTGCACCGATCCGCATCGCCGCTGCGTCTAGCGTCATGGCACATGGTCCCGGCGCCGTCCTGAGGCTGTTTCCGTGGTTGCACCAACCTGAGCGTTGCCGCTGCGTCACCCCTTCGGGCCGCAGTGCCGCCCGCGGTCAACCGCCGCCACGAGGTCGTCCGCTCCAGGCCGTCCTCGAGGCTGCTATGACCCTCGCGCTGCCGCCGCGTCACCCCGTCGGGTCGTAGCGAGCGTGGCACGCGGTCCCTGCAACCGTCGTGAAGTCTTCCCCGCCGTCGCCCCGACCCGCGCGCTACCGCTGCGTCACCCCTTCGGGTCGTAGCGTCGCGTCGCGCGGCCTACTCCGTCATCCCCGCGCGTCGACTTTTATGTGATATGTGTCGCGCCGCCTCCCTAGGCGCGGGAACGCCACCATACGCGCCGGTCTTCGTCATGTTGTCAGGTTATTCCTTGCCTACTTCGAGCAACGTCGTCGCGCCTCTGACCTAGCCACCACCGCCGCCTCCTTAGGCCACTGCCGCAGTTCTTCTTCCCGGTCCACGGTGACTACCTCAACACCGCCCACCCCGACTCGACATCGACCACGGCGTCCCTCACATGGCTACCTCAACAACGGCTACACTACCCTACGCTCTCGGCTACATCGACATTGGCACAAAGGGCTACCACGTTGCTTGAGGATCGTCGGTTCCCACTCCAGCCACGATTTCCGCGATGCATCGACCACACCACTATTGGGGGAATGTCCGTCGGCTTGCCTTCGGATTCTTCTCCAGTCTCACCGTCTGCGTCGATACCATTGTGACTGCGGGGGAGGGGGGGGGATTGAGTATCGTGATTATTAGGAAATCTAGGATAGTGTAGGATATTATTCTACCTTGCCTTGTACTCCAAGATGATCATGTACTCCTATATATACGCCCATGAGCCTCAAGCAATAACACAAGGATTTCACCAAATCCCTCTATCCCTTTTAACAACGTCCAACAAACTACTCCCTCCGTTCCTAAATATTTGTCTTTCTAGACATTTCAAATGACTACTACATAAGGATGTATGTAGACATATTTTAAAGTGTAGATTCACTCATTTTGCTCCGTATGTAGTCACTTATTGAAATGCCTAGAAAGACAAGTATTTAGGAACGGAGGGAGTAGTACTCATCCTCACACCGCGTGTGTGGCATGAAGCAAATTTGCCCACACATCCTGGCGCACCCGTGGGATGACACTTTAGTTACTCCAGGGGATGGCAACTTTAGTCACCTGGGATGGCAAATGTAGTTGTCATGTCTAAGTGTGTAATTAACTAGTTGCCACGTGCGGTCCAACCACATAGTTGCCATGTGTGTTTAACTAGTTGTCATGTATGATTAATCACAATTGCCATGCATGTTTACCTAATTGGCACGTCCACACAAGTGCAGTTGCTATCTAGCAATGAATCATAGTTGCCATGTGTGTTTACCTATTTGCTAGGTACGTGCAACTGCAGTTGCCATCTAACAACGTACGAGCGTTGTGTGGGCGAAAAGCAGTTCGTCCACACGCGCGTGGACTAGGTGATGACTGTGTGGGCAGAAACTAATTTGCCCACACGGCACAGCTGGCACCGCGTGTTGCGGGTCGTGTGGGTGAACTCTCCAACACCCACACACACGATGATACCCACATGGCATTGAAAATCTAACAGATTCCTTTAGGATTTGTGTAGAACAGAATCAACGTGTATCAACGTGTGTGGGTGAAATGCAAACATGCCACACGTGTGAGCGTTAACATTTCTGATAATAATTATACTTATACATGTGGAATAAGAGCTAGCTAGCGTTTCCTGCATATATACACAAGACGATGGACGTACGTATGCGAGTGTGCGGATTTCCTGGTGTGGCCAGACACGCCAATACCTCGAAGTAGCCCAAATTCACATAGTATAGTTATAGGGTTTGTCTAGGACACATCTAGATGTGACATAGTTATGTCACATCTAATTTGATGTCCACTATATTTGTGGTCTATTTTTTTTGTCTCAGCTTTTTTTTTTCTTGTTGCTGTTTTATTTGTGGGAGCTTAGATGTGACATCCTTAAAAAACATCTAGATGTGAATTAGACAAACTGCTTTTCATATCCTTTTTACTCCGGCGGCCATGGCATATATATGCGAGCAAGCGCCCATGATTCCAATGCCGTGCGCAGGAGGTGCAGCAATCCCTGACGACATCCTGCTGGACATCTTCATGCGCTTGCCTGCGAGGTCCATCGGCCGGTGCCGCTGCCTCTCACGCGCCTGGGCCGCCGCACTCGCCCCCTCGGACGACTTCACAAACCGCCACTTCCGCGCCGCCAACCACCGCCCCAGCTTCTTCGTCCTCCCGGTCCCCTCCGCAGGCGTCACCGAAGTGCACGCGTGGTCGCCCGACCAGCCACACGGCACAACGCTCGTGGCCTTCCCACGCCGCCCCATGCGCAACGCCGGCACCCGTCCCTGCCGCGGACTCGTGGTCATGGAGGAGGAGGATCCGCCTGTCAGGGCGGGCGACGGCGCCGTGTACTACGTCTGCAACCCGTCCACCGGCCAGATGACAGCGCTCCCGGAGGGCCGACCGTTGCCACTGCAGCCCGGTGGGTATGCGGCCAGGGATCCCAAGTGCTACGACAACCTCGGGATTGGCTACGACGAGGTGAGCGGCAGGTTCAAGGTGGTTCGCGTCTGTCGCTACAACGAGTATCTCAATGCGGATTGCGACGTCTACGTGGTCGACGATGCATTCTGTTGGCGACCGGCGGCGGGCGACGCCGAGCTACCGGAGGAGGCTGGGTACATGAGTTCGTACGAGCCGAGCGTGTCCGCACAGGGTCACCTTTATTGGATGTCTGAGGCAGAGGGCATGTTCAAGGAGAAGCATGTCATCTCCTTCTCCCTCTCTGATGAGAAATTCGAGGTGATCTATGCACCCCGCTATAGAGATTACAGCCTCACGGAGCTTGAGGGGCGTGCATGCCTCTTCTCCTCCATCTCCGACGTGGACCAGAAGTGCTACGACATCTGGCTGTTACGCGACAACGAGGCATGGGACCTGCGCTTCCGCATTGACCTGGCCTCGGCGACGCCGGAGGTAAGGCGGTTCATGGCTTGCCGGGTCAGGCCGCTCGCATTCACCGACGGTGGCCGCCGCATCATGTTCAGGCCAGGGGTCCAAATCCACGAAGGACTCCAAGCCCGTCCACCAGCTCTGCACTTACACCCCTTCCACCGGCGCCATTGAGGACCTCCTCGTCGACGGGTGCCTGGTCGCCCAGCCCAGCGAGAACGGCCATGCAACAACAAGGGCAATGGTGTACGAGGAGAGCCTGGTCTCCACGGGGCGGCCATACGAGGACTTCCTCTTCTCGTCGGCATCAACACGTGCCCTGTGCGTAGCCCTGCAACGTCTGCCAGCGGCCATCCTCGGGCAGCTCAAGCTAGTCTGTCGGACATGGCGCGCCATGATCGAGTCTGACCGCTTTGTCAAGCAGCACAACCACTACGCCAGGACAAGAAGGAGCTCTCCCCTACGCATTTTCTTCCCAGACGCTAACACAGAGGGTAGAAGGACGGAGTCTCTGTTCCACGCGTCACCGAAGCTGCTAGACCACAGGGTAGTGAGCTGCAAGCCTTGTCATGGCCTACTCCTCGTCACATCATCCAAAAACCCAAAACATGTTCGCGTGCTTAACCCAGTGATTGACAAAGAGATAATCTTGGACTTTCCTTCTGGCAGTAGGACCGGCATGGGGTACGACGAGGTGATGGAGGAGCATGTCCTGGTCACTATGGTCAATGCTAGCCATGGATCCAACGCGCCGATGGAATGCCACCTGTGGCGGCTCAAGGAAGACGTGAGGAGAATAGTGTCATCACCATTGTCGATCCGTGTGCGGCTTGAATTGCCGCCGGTCTACGTCGATGGCAAGATGTACTGGATAGGCGAGCCGTCGGATCAGGACAACCAGAGCACCGACAGTTGGCACGGCATGATCATGGCCCTTGACATCCACACCGAGTCTTTCGAGGTGTTGTCGGTGCCACACGCCGATGACAGCTGCAGGATGCTCGTGGTGGAGCTTGCCGGGCGGCTCTGCGTGGCGCACCCATGTGCCCACAAAGAGAGCATGACCATATGGAGCAAGAACAACAAGCCGGAGCTGGTCGACAACAAATGCAGTGACGAGGGATGGGAGGAAGGATGGACAAGGGAGCATGTGATAGAGCTCTGGCGTTGGCCGGAGTTTTCCCCGAAGACAGCGGCAGGGCTGATTGTTCCGATAGAGATCGATGCCGTGGGGGATGGGCAGATCTTGCTGGACACGGGGAGAGAGGTGGGGCTGTATGATCTGAGGGAGCAAACGATGCACATGGTGTACTCACTCAAGTGGCGGCATGGTGAGCGCGCCGGCAAGTTCGTTGCGGTGGCGCTGTGGGAGGACAGCATGGTGCCTCCTCCACCCATGCGATGCGAACCTGAGCGGTGGTACAGAGACGTATAGAATATAGGAAAGCTAGCAAAGGGCCTTGGTTATTTGTCTCATGTTGGATTTCTCCATTCATGACAAGAAACTGATAACCTAAAGCCTGAGACTTCAAGCACCAGTTCCGTGACAAACCTTCTCGGCTGCTTAATTGGGAGCATTTAGATTTTTTTTTGTTTGCACCTTGTAGCTTCTTGACCCTTTGCATTCAGAGCTTTTTCTCTACATACACAGTTTGTTCAACCCAAAAGAAAATGGGAAATGATATTTTTTTTATTTTGGCACACCCGTGAGGTTGTCTGTCGTTTCTGTTGATATATAGCCATGAGCCATGACGGTAGGGACCTTTTAAATTGATCGATCGTCAAACGTACAATTAGTCTCGATATGTATGGAAGAGAGCTACGCCTATATTAAATAAGTCGATTTCAGACTAGCCATAATGAAGAATAACATACACTAATAACATACACATATCCCTAGACTATGTTACTATCTTCATAGTGAGTAGTAACATAAGTATGGTAACATGCAAAGCCTTATTTATTAGGTTATAGACTCATATTGTATTATGACATGTGATGTTACAGTAACTAGGTAAGTTACTCAAAGTACCTCTCTCCTCATTAACTCATTGTCATATGAGTAAATTTGCTGAGTTGGACTCGATGTTACTGTTGAAGTTACTTCCACTGTGGCGAGTCTCAGACTTTCAGTAGGTATACGAGAACGACTCCGTAGGAAAAGAAAAAAACACCAGCCGGGAAACTAAAGCATATACATGTTGCGTACGTTAGGGCGAACTTAAATAACTGGCCCACAACGATTTGGTGGATTGATGACCAGCGGCGGCGGTGCAGTACCACATCACATGGAGCATGCCGTCGATGGCGACATTGGTGCAGTGGACCGATCTTCCTGATGATCTCCTCCATGTCGTCTACCTCAAAGTCGGCGGCTTGCTCCACCGCCTATGCTTCGCTGCGGTATCTAGGTCATGGCGATCCGCTGCGATTGCATCGAAGCACGCCGTACCGCCCACCTTGCCATGGCTGCTCTTCTCCTCCTTACACGGTGACGATGGCAAGACAATGCGCGTATACTGCCCCGAGAATGGCGGGGTCCTGCACATCCGGCCCAAAAACGAGGATCTCATCTGCAACTGGCTAGTCGGAGCACACGAAGGCGGCTGGGTCACCGTGCTTGGGGATGACATGCAACTTGTGGTTGTGAACCTCTTCTCCGGTGTTGAGGTGCCGCTTCATGCAAAGAACATGAGGAAGGTCTACACAAGCGCGAAGTTTGTCTTCTCGGAATCACCCACGTCAAGTGAGTGCATCCTCGCCACCATCACACCCCGAAGAAGCGTCGCCGTATGCAAGATAGGTTGTCTAGCCGACAGATGGACTGCAAAAATATTTAGCGGGCCGATGCTTGCGGACATTATATGCTACAATGGAAATTTCTATGGCCTCACCCGCTCCTACAACCTGATCAAATTGAACATAGGGTTGAACAAACACGGCAGACCGGTGGCCACCATTGACGCCGAGCTGCATATCCGGATTGGTTCCCAACCTTCTTTCGTATGCCCAACTAACATTGTTGAGCTGCATGGTAGGCTGGCGTTGGTGTTGAGGATAAATCCATCATATGGCACCAAGTGTGAGCCTTTCTTCAAGGTTTTCGTGCTTGTTGACGAATCAATGACAAATTACACTCATAAGTGGGAGGAGGTAATGAGCTTGGATGACTGCGCCTTGTTTTGGGGGAAAATGTCCAAGGCAGTTGACGTGCCAGCGGTTGGACGCGGGGGGGTGGAGAGAGGCCACATTTACGCAGATGATATGACGTACTTGACGAGTTTGGATGCCCATGGTAGCTGTGTACACCCTATGCAAGATGAAATTATTTACAACGTCCTACGGAGGATCAAATCAGCAGGATCTTATGTAGCTTCCGGTGCTCCAACTGGCATGTGGGTACTCCCTCCTGATATCTAGCCAACCAAGAGTAGTCTAGCATGGGAATTTAACTCTATGTCTAGTGTACTGGTATTAAGGTCACCGTTACAGTTAAATTTTACCTCATACTAGATTGTAGAAGTTGCGAAGGATACAACGTTGCATTTATCTATGAGATGCTGATGCCTTGTTAAAATAGTCGCTGCAAAACTGTACTGGTTGGTTTTGGGATATGTGTGGTAACATACTAGAATTACTACTTACTCATTCCTGATTACTTGATTCTGTGTTTATAGCTATGTGTTTCAACATTATGTTTTCCTTCTTGTGGTAGTCTGTTTGGGCATTCATTGTATATTCAGACTGACAAATATTGTATTCACAAGGTCAGTTAGTATCAAAATTAACATGATCACTATAGTAGTATATAACTGTTCATCGTATGAACGGATGAAGCATCTCAAGTGTACTTGCTAGTGTAACCTCGGCGTTCCATTCGAGTGGTCAGCCAAAAAAATGCTTGGAAATTGACAGGCAAGTGGCGAAGTCAGGTGAGCTGGTGGCATGGGTTCAGTATATCACATTACACAGATTTATATAATCCGGAAGCAACTAATTCATGAACAGGCCAGCACTTTGACGACGTCCAGGTCACGGTGAGCCGACTGAACATCTTCACCAACATCAACACTACAAGCAAGCTCATCCCCATCTGTTGTGATCAGATCGATCTTACATCCGTCTTACTGCTCCTGCTTGTCCTGTCAGAAACTTTACCTGCACCTACATTGCGGGGGACTAGAATAAGATCGTCTGCCCTTTCGGTGATAGTGAACAATCCAGTTGGGCGCCAGATGGTTACTGAGAAACCTGCAGTTTAATTTGGCAATCTAAGGTTTCTTAGAAAGTTATTTTTTTGCTTGGAAGGCGGCCGCAAATAGCCTTGGCATTCAGTTCATAATAGTCCGGCGACGCATTGATGTGATACCCAGTTGCATCGTTTGTAGTTGCTTCGTAACGTGGAAGGTTGTCTTCACACAATCCCCCACCTCAAGGGGTTGCATCCTTGCCTCCATGATCGATCTACACGGCATTCGCTTTGTGGGATTGGTTGCACGGACAACAGGTGTATGGTAAAACTTTTTAAGAACCGATGCTCTGGACACTGTATTCTTTTTCGACACAAACCTCGTGAAAGGGTAGAGTATTAATGCACACTCATATAGATGGAAAGAAAGTAAAATAAAAATAAAAAATGGCTAGGTTTATAACGGAAACTTGGCCGAAAACCTTGGGTAACTCAACATAGACACTGAACCAAACAGCCAACCACAACCTAACTCAAACACCATTGAGATAAATTGAGGGGAGGTTTTTGAAAATGCCTTGAATAAGGGAGACGATCTCGTATGCGCCGGTCGTCCTAACATAGACCCTCGATGACCACAAAGCTTTCGTCAAGAGCGGTCATACCGAACCTTGGGTAATGGTCAGGCCAAGCCAACAACAACCACCACCGCTCGCCCTTCAAGCAGACTCAACCCGGCGTTAAGGAAATACTATTCCATAATTCCTCTTAGACATTATATTCTACAATGGACAACTCTATGACATTACCATCTTGGAGCACTTGGTCAAGTTCAAAATATTCGTGAACAAACACGGCAAGCATGTGCTCACCGTTGCACCCTGCCAGTTGCAGATCTGAACGCAACGCAATCAACACGTGTACCTGCCCTACATTGTGGAGCTGCACAGGAAGTTGGTGATGGACTGATGGTGGAAGTAACTGGCACGACATCGGCTGCGAGCCTTCATCCAGGGTGTCTTTGAGCCTCCCGGTGTAAAAGAGACAGAGTACGCTCACAAGTGGAATGAGGTATGCAAGTGAACTTGCCCTGTTTTATGAAAAGGTGGTCCAAGGCAGTGTACATGCGGACGTATGGGCATGGCGGGGTGCAAAAATGCTACATCTATGCCAACCATGGTGACCGTATCTATCCTATGCAATAGGAAAGCCATGGCCAGACATTTTGATGATCAAATCAGCAAGAATTTATATGGCAACTTATGCTCCAAGTGGCACGTGCGTGTTCTCCCTCCGATTTCTAGCCAATCAAGAATACTCTAACATGCCACCTTAATTCTTTTGTCTATTATTGTAAATACTAAGGTCAATCTTTACCATAAGTGGGACCACATAAATTGTAGAAATATCTACTGTAAAGTATATATGCGTTGTAAAAAAAAGTCACTGCCATTATGTAGAATGGTTGGAATATTTTGTCATAAAGTAAAATTGATAAATCATTCATTCTTATCTTGGATTCGTGGCTTAATGCTTCTACCTATGTCGTTAGAAAGTGTAGGCGATGGAACCAAATTTGGCAGTTCTCTTCATAGCATATTGTCCTCGATGTAGCGGGTGGATACTCCCCTCCATATTTCTAGCTAAGCAAGAGCAGTTTAGGCACTATCTTACCTGGACACGGGGAAAAAATATTTGACAAGTGAATGCCGGATATTGCATCTGGATGTATGGACAAATGAGTAGGCGAGGAATAGGGGAGCATCGCCCACCGAAGACAATGCTCCGTGTCACCTCTGGCACGAGGCAACTAGGCCGGCCCATACCATAGCAACTTAGAGCTGTTTTCGGAAGCTTCTGTGGATCAGTTCGGACTGGTTTTAGAAGCTTTCATGCATGTTTTCTTCTTCTTTGTTTGTACGTATTTTTATATCAGTTTCCTTCAAATTTTTTCATTTTTTTAGTTTTAAATTTAAATTTTACTTCTATTTTATTTTTTCCAAATACATGTCAACCTTTTATAATACACTTTGTAAATTTGTCGTATACACGTGGAACATTTCGTCGAAACATGTTCAACATTTATCGACCAGGTGATGAAAACATTTTCAAGTACATGTCTCAAAATTGAATAGACGTTACACATTTTTCAAATACGTGTTTCAATTTTTTAATGGTATGATTTTTAAAAAAATTGTGCACATCTTTTTACGTCGTATTAATATTTTCTAAAAAGCTCACTAACATATGGCTGAAATATGTGAACGTTTTTATAAATATCAAGAAAATTATTTCTAAATGGTATGAAAGAAAATTGTAATTACGTGAGCATTTTTGACATATTTTGAAATGTCATGAACATATTTATTAAAAACATAAACATTTCCTTACATACAACAATTATTTTCAATGCCTCGAAATTTTTCACAAATCACGAAAACATCTCTTTTACATTGTATATACAGTTTTTAAGAATATCATGAACATTTTTTAAACATGTGATTTTTTTTAATGCCACAAACATGTTTTAAATGATACGAACATCTCTAGAAAACTAGCGCAAAAATAATGTTAAATTGCATTAACACTTCTTAAATGCACAGTGCACATTTTTAAAAGGAAAACGCTATCCTTCAGCCGGCTGATGCACGCGCAGTGTCTGCCGTCTGTGTAGCCGTCAAATTGATTTTGATCGAGCGGTCACGCTGAGCACCAGCCCCGTGCAAAACATTTTTTTCTACGACAAGCCTATTGTTTCAGAAAAAAAACTGGTTCGATGATTCGATGATGAAGTTTCTTTTAGCAACAGGTCCTAGTTTCAGAAAGTTTTTCTTGTAGAGGCTTTGTTTTAGAAAGAAAAAAATGGTTTGGTGATGAAGATTTTTTCTTCTGCAACAGGGCTCTTGTTTCCGAAGCATATACCCGGTTGCAGAAAGCGTCGTAGGTGCGTCCGGTGTTAGAGTATATGAGGGCAAGCATTGCAACACAACACATGTTTCAGAAACATGGCTCCAGTTGCATAAATCGCCAGGAAGTGCATGCCCGGTCTGAGAGCTCGTCGTCGTCGTGCTGGAGTAGAGACAGCAGCTCAGCGTGCTGGGTTGGAGGAGTCGCGGCAACTCCGGCAGGCGGCGGCACTCCATGGCCTCGCTCAGGCCATGGCGGGGCAGCGGTGCTATCTCGGTGGACCTTTGCAACAAGGTCCTTGTTGCAAAGCCCCGGATCACAACAAACTAACTGTTGCAAAGGTACTCAGTTGGCTAGGACGGTAGATCAGACGACTGTTTCGGGTGGCATCCGACGGTTGCCCAGGCGGAGGATCTAATCGTTTTATCACCTGACAGACGCGTAGCACTGCACTTTTTGAAATATTAATATATTAAATTTCAAAGTATATGTATTTGGAATATTTTGAAATATAAATGGAAAAATAGAAAAAAACACAAGGCTCATAAAAAAGGGACATAACACAAAATATCCCTACTGGGCCGGCAAGTTGAAGGCCGCCCTGGGTGGGCACGCCGGACCAGCCTCACATACTCATATGGGTTACCCCTAAAGAAAAGCATAGTCACATCAGTTGGGCCGAAAGTAACGCACTTATTTTTTACTTATGAAAAGTCAATAACCTGCTATAAATAACATATATCTAAATTTAGCTATGATATAAGCCCTAATTTAGTATAAACCAATTATTTCCAATATACCGTCGCCTCAAAAAAAAATCCAACATACCAAATAATAAGAACCAATTATTAGAAAGATATCCAAATGATATACTTTTGTATGCATTAACAACTATCCTTTTAATTTGTTACAGACTCATCTCACTATATAAACACTAGCAAAAAGGACGAAGCTGCAAGAAAGCAGGAGCAGAAAAATAGCCAGGTACAAATGATGGGGCTTATGAATAACACCAGGGTGCTGTGTTGGATAGCTATTATTCTCATGTCCATCACTTCCTTGTCCGGCCATGCTGCTGCGAGGAGCACGCGTAAACATTTTCCCCTCTTTATTCATTAATATTTTTATATTGATATGTATCTCCTTTATTTCATCTAGTCTAACAATGCATGATTTGTTCTTCTAGATCGACCTAGCAATTTAACGTGTACCATATGCTGATTGCTTGTGGATGTTGTGAATGATCTTGCAGATACAATGGACTTCGGACCTATTCTTGCGTGTGTAAAGACGGAAACAAAATGTTCGGTTGTTGGGTGCACGAAGATATGTTCCGACCTTGGCTGGAATACCCACAGATGCTATTGTGCCGATGCTGGCAGTTGCTGCCACTATGCGGATGGAAGGCCATTAAATTGATAGTATAATGTATTGTCATGAGCTCTTCTCTTACAAGGGTGAATGTCAATCATCTATGCCACTACCGATCATAGATTTAATAAACTTCTAAAGTATGCAGTTGGATTATATTTATGAAGTGACTATTTGAGTGATATGTTGTTTGTGCGGAAGTATCGATTATTGGTACCCCTGTGACATGTGAGCCATCATTTCATATAAAAAACCATATACTCATTTCGGTATAAAGATATCCCATGCATATTATCAGGAAATCCGTTAAAAATCATAAATCACAGAAATTTTTGGAAACCATATACTCAAGGTTGCTGGCTTGCTCCACCGCGTCCGCTTCGCCGCAGCATGGAATTGGTGGCAAGCCACGGCAATCACAGCACCACCCGCTCTACCATAGATGCCTTCCACCCATTACGCACGGCATCAACAATGATGACAAGAAAAAGATCCTGTAGTCTCCTAACGCATGCTAGTTCTTGTTTTTTTCAAAAAGGGGAAAGACCCCGGCCTCTGCATCATCATGATGCACACAACCATTTTTATTAAAAGGAAATAAATAGGTCTGGAACGTACATAGTATCAACTAAAACGGCAAAAAGGAAAGAAAACACCACAAATAGTGGCTACTCCCTCCATTTCTTTTTAGTTTGCATATAAGATTTGGTCAAAGTCAAAGTTTGTAAAATTTGACTAGCTTTGTTGAAAAAGATATCAACATCTACACTATAAAATCAATAATGTTAGATGCATGATGAAATTAATTTTCATAACATATAACTTTAGTATTGAAGATGTTAATATTTTTTACTACAAAGTTAGTCAAACTTTACAAAATTTGACTTTGACCAAATCTTATATGCGGAATAAAAAGAAATGGAGGGAGTACAAACGAAAGATTACACGACTTAACCACATAATCTATTAGTGACATGTCAACCAAACCGGTTGAATAACTCCTGAGAAACCATCTCCAGACGGTTGCACCCAATGGCCATGAGGCCCCCAGCGTCCCCATGCTGAAGTGATGACCACATACGGATCGATGCGGTGGCTCTAAAGATAACCTGTAAAAAGTTAATAGAGTGAGACCTGTTAAAAACACAGTCATTCCGGCAATTTCAAATTGCCCAAAGTAAGGCACAAACCCCTACACGGATATGACCCTTAAGTATTTTGTTGATACCAACCAACCAGTTTCCAAACAAATTTGGGATACTTGTTGGTGGTGGCAAATTATATGCAACATGAACCGTGCGCCAAATCAAAGTCGCGAAAGGGCAGGAAATAAAAAGATATTGAATGGATGTAAGAAGTGTTGTTTTTGTGATAAGCTTGCTAGTTCTTGTGCCTCCAGCTGTGGAGTGAGGCCGCCATCAGTAAGCAGTTTGTGGGAGCACACGACGGCGGCCGTGTCATCACACCTGAGAATAACTTTCAGCTTGCGATGGTGAACCTCTTCTTCAGTGTTGAGGTGCCGCTCATTGCAAATGAACATGAGGACTCTCTGCTTAGGCAGCTGGCACTACATAATTCTGAAGGTTGTCCTCCCAACTCAAGTGGCCGCATCTTTGCCGCTGTCATTCCCAAATATGGGGCCGCCCTTTGCAAGATTGGTTGGTCAGACAATGGATGGATGGTAACACAAGTTGATGGAGTGACCCGGCCTTGTTGACTTTGTATTCTGCAACGGACAGTTGTATGGCATCACCCTCTTAGAGGACATGATCCAATTGGAGATAGGTGTGAACAATGGCAAACCGCACCGTCTGTTGATACGAATGTGTATCCACTATACAATATACCAGAACAATATCATTGAGCTTCCCGGTGAACTGATGGTAGAGTACGCTCATAATTGGAAGGAGGTAACAAACTTGGGTGACTATGCCTTGTTATTAGGGAAAACATGGGCCAAGATGTTGAATGTGCCGATAGCTAGGCGTGGCATGATGCACAGTAGCTACATCTACACCGATGATTCGGTCTACTTAATGAGTTTGAGTGACCATGGTGACCACGTCTATCATGTGCACAACGAAAGCAATTGTGATTTTATGTGGTTAATCGAATCAACATGATCTTATATAGTCGCTCCAGGTGGCATACGGGTTCTTCCTCCAGATTTCTAGTCTATCAAGAGTAGAGCATAGCATCTTTATTTTTCTGTTTTTTAGTTGAGCATATTTTATTTTATTCATAGTGTATAAGGCATTAAGGTCATCTTTTACTATAAATAGAAAAAGGTTTATAAACAACTGGATGATCCCATGCAATTGTAAGCCCCGTCGAGGGAGCGACACGCGTCCCCTACGAGCCCAACCACCGCTTTCTCCACCTAGCGTTATCTTCATGCGAAGGCTCTCATCCACATGTTTTCTCCTCAAAGCCTTCCTCTTCCTCGGCTACTGCTACCTCTTCTGACCACCGCTGCGTTACACAACTGACAACTGCTACTAGACTGCTACCTCTCCCAACAATCACACTGCAAGCTCCCTGTCGCTGACCACCACCGCCGTTGCCACACAGCCCACCCCAAAATTAACCATGCTGCTCTTGCAGGGATGGCGACGTTTTTCTGTGAAAGCAACATCCATGGAGATCAGACAGCTAGGCGAGCGCTGTGTGCTGCAGTGGGGCATCCGAGCATGGCCGCCGGCGCTGCAATAGAGCATTACATGCGCTGCCGGTGCTGTGTTGCAACATTGCTAGCCCTGCGGCGACGACCGTGACGGCTATGGCGTTTGCAACTCTAGCGCTGCAATGGAGCTTCGCCGGTGCTGCGACAATGACCGCGACAGGTCGGCCATGGCGTTTCAACTCTAGCGCTGCAATGGAGCTTCGCCAGGCTGCCTCGAAGCTATTACCGCACCGTCGTCACTGCTATGGAGCTTCATCGATGCTACAACAACGACCGCAACGGGACATCCATGGCGCTGCAACTCCGGCGTTACAATGGAGCTTCGTCGGCGCTGCAATGGAGCTCCGTCGGGCTGCCTTGGAGCTTTTGCCGCACCGCTGACAATTTAATGGAGCTTCGCCGGTGCTGCAAATGAGCACAATTGGGATTGTGGAAGGTGTGATGGTGACAGGGCCGGCCCTGGGGTATGGCCGATGTGGCGACGGGCCAGGGCCCAGGCGGAGGGGGGCCCATGATGTATTATGTATGTATACTATAGCCCACCAAAAAATAGGTAATTGTTTTTACAAAAGAAACCAAACGAGATGGCCAGATGGGCTTGCCCCATGACTCCATGAGATAACTAGCGATCGTCGATTAGCGAAGCGTCACTCTCGCCATCAGTGCACGGTTGCCTTCTCGTTTTCCTTCGTCAGTTCTTCTCGTCGGTTCATCTGTCTAATCGTCTTCCCCCTCTCGTCTGCCGCCGCTGGCTATCGTCGCTGCGCGCGCCGCGGCCGCACGGCAGTCCGGCAGCCTGGCCATCCGGCATCCGGGAAGGCCGCAAGTACGCTACTTGGCCGACTGCAAGTCTGCAACGCCGTGAGCACACCACAGAATCAGTATGTATCCATGATCCATCCATGTTCCTGATGACCTGATCCATGCTCCCAACCCCAATTTAACAATTTCATTTGTATATTTTATTCATTATTTGGTAGTGCATATTCGAGTATTATTCAACTACTCATCCATGTACGTCTAGGATTCCAATCGTCTGATATTTTAATTGAGAAGGGACCTATTAGACTACCAGATCTGGAGTTCAAGAAGGACGCCATTGGTAGACACTTTTCATATGTTTTTTACTGCAGAAAGTATGGTGTGTTTGTTGACAGAAAGTGGTTATGTACTGCATTGAGAAGGATATCTTGTGCAATGTTGATCTTAATTGTGCCATTAATGACTTTGCATCAAGAAACGCCTGAAGAAACGTTTTCTGAAACACTGAAGTATTATTGTTGTCGATGAAGTCAGTCGAAAATTTTGGTTCTTACTTAAGGTAATCATGTCATGTTAGTTTCATTTTGCTATCTATTTAGTATTATTGTTTTCGATGGAGTTAGTTCGAATTTGGTTATTATTATTGTAGATGGAGTCAGTCGAATTATTATAATCAAATTTTAAACTAAAGGTGTGTGGTTGAAAGTTACTCTTAACACACACATGCATATATATATATATATATATATATATATATATATATATATATATATATATATATATATATATATATATATATATTTCCTCAGGACATAGGGGCCCATGTCACTGAGTTCGCCTATGGCCTCCCGAAACACAGGGCCGGCCCTGGATGGTGATGCAATGGCGATCCGCAGGGCTGCAAATGGAGCTTCACCAAATGCCAACTGTGCTATGTTCAATCGTGTGGCGTTGCTGAGATCGAACGGCCACTAGCGTTCACCAATTATTGATGTACTTCTATTGTTTCATGAACCTAGCTAGTAGTTTGGACATCGCGTTTTTCCATTTAAGCTAGCTATTTTTGTAAAAAGAAAGGAGTTATTTAGGTTTGGGATTCCATTTAAACATATATCGTGCACTAACACATATACCTATAAGATTCACATTGCATCCGTGTGTAATTCAAACATGCATGCATATAAGTGGAATCTGTGTAGTAACACTGGTCGTGATTGGAACACAAACATGTCGTCATCGTCTAATTCGATTGTGTAATAACCACAATGCCTATACCCGAAAATTAGCATTGAGCTAAATGCCAAGTTGGCAGAGGTTAATATTTCCCCATATTGGGTATTGCATATCTTATACATTTTTTTTCGATCATCATGCTATCAAGTTTGGCTCTTTTAGTTCGACATAGACAGCTTTGTTGCGTGTCACAGTAAAAACAAATCAGGTAATATATACATTATATATTTTTTGGAGGCTACGTGTAATCAGTCATAGTAGAAAAAAAGTGGGCGTCAATTTAGGAAAAAAGATGGATGGCAGTTTACGAAACATGAAACATGTAGCTTGATTTAGCTCTGGTATGTGTCTTACTTTGGCAAACTCGTTACTTCTGATATATCAAACATTAATAACCAATTAATAACAAGTTATCCAAACGATATACTTTTGTATGTACTTATCAGTTCCCAATTAATCATGCACCCAATTAATTTCTCGTGTCTATAAACATTAGCAACCGAGACATAGCTGCAGAAATAGCCGGAGCAAAATAATAGCCAACTACTAGTGATTGGTCTTATGAAGAACACAAGGGCATTGTGCTTGCTTGCTCTTATTGTCATTTCCAGCACTTTCTTGTCTTGCCATGCAGAAGGTATGTAGGAGCATACATAAATATTTTCTCCTACGTATTCATTAGTTTATTTTGTTGGTCTGTCTCTTCTATTTTGTTTAAATCAAACAGTACATCAGTTCTAACTGCGTCCTGATGTTGTGTCTGATTTGCAGGTACAATGGACCTTGGACCTATTCTTGGGTGTGTAAAGATGAAAAAAGCTTGCTCAGTTAATGGGTGCTTGTGGCAATGTGCCTCTCATGGTTGGAATCCCCAGAGATGCATTTGTACCGATGTTGGCCATTGTTGTCACTACGCGGAGGCAATGACACCAAATTGATAGTAGTAGTATGATATATTGTTGTTAGCCATGTCCTCTTGCTTCGCAAGGGTGAATATTAATCATCTATGTCACCGCTGATATAATAGATGAGGAAGATTTAATAAATTCAAAGCTATATAGTTGAATTATACTATTTATGAAGGGACTATTCGGGCTATGAGTTCTTTGCTTTTAACATTCTTCTGTTAACTTAGATTTTATTTTGTTTCAGTCGATTTTTGATATGGCTTGCAACAACCCACATACAAAGTAGCTAACGTGGAACTATGGGGAACGAAGCATGAAAATCAAAAAAATCCTGTGAAACACCCAAGATCCAATCTAGGAGATGCAAAGCAACGAGAGGGGAGTGTCTACATACCCTTGTAGACCGAAAGCGAAACATATATAACGCAGATGATGTTGTCGCACTCTTCGCGATACAATCACGATCCAAACCGCCGAGTTTAGCACATGTGTGGCTCGGTGACGTCTCCTCCTCCTTGATCCAGCAAGAGAAGGAGGAAAAGTAGATGTGATCTCAACTAGCACGACGGCATGGTGGAGATGGTGGTTGTGGTGCTCCGGCAAGGCTTCGTCGAGCCGTACCGGGAGGAGATATGGTTGTAGGAAGGTGGAGGGGCTGCACCAGGGTTTAGGGTGCGGCTCCCCTCCTCTCCCCCCACTATATGGAAGGGTAAGGGCAGGGAGGGTTGCAGCCCTAGCCCCTCTGTGATAGCCTGGCTTATTAGGGATGATAGACTACTCATATCAATAAGGAATTCCTTCTTTTCCGGGAGCCCATTCGGACAGAACTTCAAAGTTAAGCGTGCTCAGCTTGGAGTAGTGTCAGGATGGGTGACCGACCGGGAAGTTTCTCCCGGGTGCACACGAGTGAGGACAAAGTGCGCAGAAAAGACTAGTATTGATCTGTGGGGCCAGTCTAGATCCCGCCAGGAGTAACGACCACCGGCGGGTGTGTCCGGAGCGTTACAAGTTGGTATCAGAGCCAACCCTCACGGTTACACGGATGGTTGCGGACATGTGCGTGGTCATGTTGTTCATGACGTTTGTGACCCATCGTGGCACCCGGCATGGCACATGTACCGGACTGGAAGCACAGACGTTTGTGCCAAGAGGGGACGTTCCTGTGGCCCGACGAGGACGTCGGTTCCTCTGAGTGGGGGTGTATGTGATAGCCTGGCTTATTAGGGATGATAGACTACTCATATCAATAAGGAATTCCTTCTTTTCCGGGAGCCCATTCGGACAGAACTTCAAAGTTAAGCGTGCTCAGCTTGGAGTAGTGTCAGGATGGGTGACCGATCGGGAAGTTTCTCCCGGGTGCACACGAGTGAGGACAAAGTGTGCAGAAAAGACTAGTATTGATCTGTGGGGCCAGTCTAGATCCCGCCAGGAGTAACGACCACCGGCGGGTGTGTCCGGGGCGTTACACCCTCCTCCAAGGAGGGGTGCGGCCAGGGAGGGAGGGAGTCCCTCTCCCGTGCGATAGATGAGATTCCTGGCCTGGTGCACCTTGGCCATATAGGCCAGGGCGGCCTCCCTCAGCCCATGGTGGCCTCGAGGGGTGGTGGGATCCACTGGTGGTCCCGCGGAACCCTTCGGTAGCCCCCGGTACGATATCGGTATTCCCTCAAACTTTTTCGGTGCCTTGAAAATGACTTCCTATATATATCAATCTTTACCTCCGAACCATTTCGGAACTCCTCTACGTCTGGGATCTCATCTGGGACTCTGAACAACCTTCGGTCACCATTGTACATATCCCAATACTATCTTGCTTCAACAAACGTTAAGCATGCAACCCTACGGGTTCGAGAATCATGCAGACTGACTGAGACTCCTCTCTGGTCAATAACCAATAGCGGGACCTGTATGTCCATATTGGCTCCCACATATTCAACGAAGATCTTTCTTGGCCGAACCACGATGTCGAGGATTCGGGTAATTCTGTATGCAATTCCCTTTGTCCGGTGATATGTTACTTGCCCGAGATTCGATTATCGGTATCTCCATACCTAATTTCATCTCGTCACTTGCAAGTCTCTTTAATCATTCCGGTAATACAAGATGTGACTAAACTCATTAGTCACCTGAAACTTCTTGTGATGTTGTATTACCGAGTGGGCCAAAAGATATCTCTCCGTCATACGGAGTGACAAATCCTAGTCTTGATCCATGCAACCCAACAGAGACCATCGGAGATACCTGTAGAGCACCTTTATGATCACCCATTTACGAAGTGACATTTCATAGCACACGAGTCATTCCTCCGGTATTCGGGAGTAGCATGATCTCATGGTCGAAGAAACAGATACTTGACATGAAGAAAGCTATAGCAAATATATTAAGTGTACGATCTTATGCTAAGTTTACGGTTGGGTCTTGTCCATCACCTCATTCTCCTAATTATCAAATGACCACTCATGTCTATGGTTATGAAACCATAACCATCTTTGATCAACGAGCTAGTCTAGTAGAGACTTACTAGGGACACAGTATAATTTATGTATTCACACATGTATTTAAGTTTCCGATCAATACAATTACAGCATGAATAATAAACATTTATCATGAATGTGAAATATGATTGTAACCAATTTATTATTACCTTTAGGGCATATTTACAACAGAAACACACGAGCATCTAAACTTCTCCTAATCAAAATTTTGATTTTGTTCCTACTGTATAAGGTATGAAGGTCAACCTTTACAACTATAAAAAAAGTCAAACATTCTAATATGATCTTCCCTACATCGCGGATGGGATATAGAGCGAAGAACACAACGCTGTTCACCCCATACACATGGCAGCAGCGCATGCAAGGATTACTAATGTGTGGTGGGCTGATTGTGAGAGTGGAGCACTTCGCTCCGTAATGGGCAACGAAAGTTCGCTCGCTAGATTTCTCATTGAATATTTTTTTTTCCCGGTAGATCACCAGTGCTGGAAAAAACATGCAAAACATAAAGTGCATGAATGAACCACGTGTTTGCAAATACTTCATCCGTTCCTTTATATAAGATGTATTTATGTTTTGATAAAATTTCACAATGTAAAGTGCATACTTGTAATTCCTTATAATTTCCTTGCTAGCCCTCCAGAAAAAGGGAAAGTATCTATTTCCCGATTGTCTATATCTCTCTGCCGATTGCATGTATCTCTTATTTTCCTAGACTAAATAATTTACTTGCCACTAACTAACAAATTTGCCAAGCATAATTTGGTCTTAATATGTCTATAATTTTATGTCTTGGTCACCCTGCCGAAAATAATACACCTTACATAAAGAAACAAACAGAGGAAGTACTTGTTTTATTTCTCAGTATGGCCCGAGCAGAGATTCCACCTTCCCAGCCCTGCAGAGTTAGCATTGTGAATTACCGTGACCTTTCTGATCATTTTTTGCACCATAAAAAAACAATGCATATAATGATGAAAAAAACAATATTGAACTGGAGATGGGAGGTATCCTCTACCATTTGAGCTACATCCCCATTTATATGCTGATATACTGAAAGTTAATTAGTATAAATTGTATTAATTATTTGTGATTAAGAATTATTAATCAAACATGAGCGGCTGAGAGCCGTGCTGCCAGTACTTCCTTATCCTGCAACTCTTAATTAATTAACTTGGAATTGGCATAGTACTTAATATGCACCGATTAAGGTAGTTGAATTTGCATAGTCAACCGCTAATCGATTGCAATTTCAACCTGATTGTTTTTCAAAAAAGAAATCATCAGTTGTTCCGCCACATACAACATATTGTTTTGCTATTCTGACCAACCATATTTCAAGGATTGTGTATTGTGGTGTTTCAAGTTTTCAGAGAGGAACTGAGCTCTTTCACGACCAAGCTCAGCTCACGTGAAAGAGGGCTCACTTGTGTCGCTCCAGGGGGCGGCTCGGGTCATCCAGATCTCAGCCGCCACCGCCCCCACCCCCTCCACCTCCATACCCCACCACCACTGGAGGAAGTCACCTGGGTAAGCCTGCGCGGCTGACGGCGACGGCGGGCCTTCATCTCATCGCACAGCTGGTAGCCACATAGGCCTTTCATCTCCGCGCGGCGGGATCTTCGGCTGCTGCAGATCAGCGGCCCTAGGCGTTGAGGTGCACGCGGCGGAGACGGACGCCGGGGCGGCGGCACCGGTCTTCTTCAGTGACCTTGGCGACCGTTGTGGCCACAAGGGCTGCATGGGTGCCTGGTTCAGGGGACTTGGTGCCGCTAAGCCCCTCATCTCTATGTGGTATGGGTGGTGACAGCGGTGTCCACTCAGATCTCTAGCCTGCTATTGGGAGCTGGCGGGTGACGGCATGGGGCCGTTGTTCTGCCTAATAAAGGCGGCGGTCCTAAGGTTTCTCTCGCGCCAAGACGAAGATCTGCTTGATACATGTCCTCTCCTTGATCTGTCCGGAGTGTCAAGTTCCGGGAGGCTCCGCCGTCGAACTCCCTTGGACGCCTCATGCCTGGAGAAAGCTGGATCTGATAGGATTCGGTCGTGCACCCATGTTTTTTCCGTTTATGGAGGGAGCAGCGCGGAGCTCTGCTATTTGTTGCCGTCATGGGACATGTCTTTTTCGTTCCATTGTGAAGTAGAGGCAGAGAATGGCATGGAAGCTGTGATCTGATGACTAGTAATGGTGGTTCGGGTCTTTGCGGTGATGAGGAATTTGCTTGGTGTTTCGGGACTCATAGCAGAGGCATGCAAGTGGGGGCGACGGCACTGGAGAAGTTCAAGGTCTTACCTTTCAGGATGAAAATCCAAGGTCTGGCCTTAGTTGCTTGTGCCACGCAATGGCCTTTTCGAAGGCATTGTATTGAGCGTGTGGACTTTCTTCAGGGTGAAAACCTATGATCTATGATCGGTCGACGAAGCGCTTGTGCACTGGTTCCTTCTTGGAGGCGTCGCTTTTGGAGAATTTGGACTTCAAGTATTGTCTCGGTGGTGTTTGTACTGCTGCTTCACGGACTAGATCACTGTAGCAAAACTTTTCTTTTTTAGCTTCTTCTTCTTTTGGCTATGTGCATCTGCACTGCCATTAGGGTATTGTGTTGTTGCAGAGACTGGGTGTAATTGGTATCTTTAGAATATTATTATATTTCCTTTGTTAAAAAAGAGAGGAACTATATATGGTGATCTAAAGAATATTTAGTTAATTTAGTGCATGCTACGAGAACTGTCCGAGCTCCTATTTGGCATCGATGACGTATAAATGGTATTCCCTCTGTCCGGAAATACTTGTCATCAAAATGAATAAAAGGGGATGTATCTAAACGTATTTTAGTTCTAGATACATCTTTTTTTATCCATTTTAATGACAAGTATTTTCGGACGAAGGGAGTATTCATTAATCGGATGCATCTGAATCAATATGCACAACGAGACCATACTACTTGGTGTTTTCTGTTGTATACATCAATACCAATATTTTAAATAGCGGGCTATGGCATTTAACGGCAACCCTTAAAAACAGTTATAATTGGGTTATAGCTGGCTATAGCGGGGCTATAACGGCAAATTGTACATAAAATTATTTAACGGCAACATCCTCAAACAGCTAAAGCAGAGGTATAGCGGGGTTATAGCCAGCTATTTAAAACTATATTCATGTCTGTCTAATAGACGTTTATTTATGTCAGTCGCAAAAAAAAAGGGCCGCAGGCTGATGGTGATGAGTTGCTCCCTGCTGGTGGACAAGCGGTGCGCTGTTGGCCAGACCCAAATTACACCGGCGACGAGGGCCCAACAGGCTTTCACGGAGTCGAAGATAGCAAGGTCAAAGTAGGAGCTGTAGGGAGCCGGCAGACACTACATCACGACACCACAATAGCGATATGCATTTGTTGGTAAAAGTGTACAACGCCGACACTCTTTTTATTCCAAATTATACCGAATTATCAGTGTTATACATCCTTTTGACACATTATCCGTCGGTAATACCTCAACAGACACCGATGTAATTTCTGTCAGCAGATACCACCTTCAGTGGTAGAATATGTGTCGGTGGTTCATCTCGATAGAAAAAGTGTCGGTGTTTCCTAGAGTAGCAGAGGCAGGCAGCTAGCATGTGGGTGCATCAAGAGAAGATGATGTGGTTGGCATCGATGGAGTAAGTGCCATTGTACGCCAGCCCAGTGGAGTGTAGACGGCGATCGAGAAACGGGAGGGTGGCCTCGTTCTTTGTGCATGAAGAGCCGGGCCGTGGCGAGTGCCTCGTCGAGGGAGCGTGTGCATCACCGGCGTCGAGCAGTTGCATGGCCTATATTTTTTCCTTTTTTCCCAGGCCGCATGTTCTCCCTTCATTAGTAGGGAATAGGTTAGTAGTTACAGATTTATATTGACATACGTACTTCCTCCGCTCCAAATTATTCGCCATAGAAATGTATGTATCTAGAACTAAAATACATCTAGATACATCCATACCTGTGACAAGTAATTCGAAACGGAAGGAGTAGATGCCATTATGTACCACGACGTGGATTAGTTTGATACACGCATGCTCTTTGCCTGGTGCTTGTATGAAGTGGAGAGCTCCTTCGTTTTTAATTCGTTTCCCTCTGTGTATATATATATCTCTCTCTCTTTTTTTGCATCGAATTGAAAGAAAAACAAGGAGCTTTCGATCCACATGCTAGTATCTATTGCATGAACGTGGTTATCTATGCTCAACCAGCCTTTTCTTTTTCCAACCCCACAAATAATATAATCTTGCAGTCAAGACCCGGACATTTTGCAACCCACACCCGAAAGCTTTTGTTTTCTTAGAAACACTAGTAGAAAACATGGCTTTGGTCACAGCGCAATATACACATTAGTTCCGGTTGCATTACGAACCGGGACTAATGTGACCATTAGTCCCGGTTCGAGCGGCTAAAGGCATTAATCCCGGTTTAAATGGGCCATTTAGTCCCAGTTTGAGACACAAACCGGCACAAAAGGGCATCGCACCCATCTTTAGTCCCTGTTTGAGACACGAACCGGGACTAAAGGTGAAACTCCAGACAGTAGCCACGTGGAGGGCCTTTAGTACCGACCCTTTAGTCCCGGTTCCAGAACCGGGACCAATGGCCCTCTAGAACCGGGACAAAGGCCCTTTTTCTATTAGTGAAACAAGGACAAAATTCAAAATTCCAACAAATCGTATGAAATTTCGCAAGAAATTTTGGAAGCATAGCGCGTCTATTTCGTAGTGCCTGGCGACATGACGACGACAGGAGATCAGATCATCACGCCTAATCCACATGCAGCTCTAGGATTTTATTTTTCTGGATCCTATGTGCAACATGGACCTATCGGAAGGCGGAGTTACTCTTGCCAGCGCGCAGCCATGAGAACCGCGTCCGCTGCCGAATGAGAAAGCACTCGAGGGAGGCTAGCCCCAGGTAGGCGCACTTAAGTTTGTGCCACAACCAAGCCTGATCGTCGGACAGCAACCTGAAATCCTGCGCCTCATCCAGGCGGGCATTGATCTCGCAAGCAAGCAGAAGCTCGAGAGAGATGTCACCCCAGCGGCGAAGCTTGTGGTGGCCTTGAAACATTCATAGATCCTACGGAAGGGGTTGGGTCTGGGACAACGGAATGCCAAGCCAGGCAAATCACATCGAGGTAGCCTTCCATCTTTGCCCGAAACCGCTCGAAGTGGAAGCGTTTCCTCTCCGATCTTGGAGCACAATCAATGAGTACGTTGCCGAGGCGAGGCAGCAAAGCATGTAGGACAGCTGGGACGTTTCCAGGAAGGGGTACAAAGCACATGGTTGTTCCCCGCGAGGTAGATGTCGTGGAGCTCCATGTCTGCAATAAAACGGCGAAAACAGCTCATGACCCGGTGGTTCAGTCTATTATTGTTCTTGTCAGCAGCTGAGGTGACCATCCATGGACCTGCCGCGGAGTTTTACCTTTCAAAAACTAGAAGAACCTGTAAGTAACCATTTATCCACCTACTAGCTGAAAAATCATGTGGGAATCGAGCCCTTTTGAATTTCTTTACCATTTGTTTTTTGAGAATCATGAATTTGTGAATTCTATATCATGAGAAATAATAACTGGAATGCACATATCACATGAGGGTGGGAAAACTTGCTAGATTGTGAGCTTTAAAGTTAGAAGCACGTCGTGGTGCCACTCCCCTCAACGAATTCAATGTTCTAGGACATGACGGCAGTCCACTATGACTGGATAGACATAATCCGCAAGGTTGTCTTATCAGAATCCCCCACGACAAGTAGTTGCATCCTCGCTGCCATCACCATGCAGTATGGTCTCGCCCTTTGTAGGATTGTTTGTCCAAATGGTGGGTGGACCTTGAAACAATAGGATGGGATGAGGCTTTCAGACATTTTATTCCACCATGGACATCTCTATGGCATCACCCAACTGGGTGACCTTGTCAAGTTTGAAATAGGGGTGAGCAAAGATGGCAGGCCAATGGTCATCGGCAAGCCCGACGAGCTGCTGATCCGGATGCCTAGAGGCTCTGTCGCATTCCCGGACTGCATTGTTGAGCTACATGACAAGCTGGTGGCGGTGATGAGGACCTTTCCATCGCACAACTGTGAGCCTTTCTTCAAGGTGTTTGAGCTTGCTGAAGAATCAAACACATACTATAATCACAAGTGGGAGGAGCAATGAGTTTGGGTGATTGCGCCTTGTTTTTTGGGAAAATGTGGTCCAAGGAGGTGTATCTACGTGCCCGCGTTTGGTTGTGGTGGGGTGCAGAGAAATTTCATCTACGTAGATGATGTGATGTACTTGATGAGCTTAGATGGCCATGGCAACCGTGTATGTTCTATAGAAGAAATGATTTGGCTTTTAACAGAACAACAACTATTCATTTTTTGCAGGTTTTATTCCGGGCTACTGCACTGATCCCTATGTGGTCCTTACTCACTCCGACGGAGGCCAGGGAGCGCTTGGTTACTGGATCTATCCGGTGGGAGATGGTAGCGCGGGATATCTTCAACCGGTTTGGATGGCGGTCATGTAATAGGATAGGCGATTAGTTTACCTATCTGTTAATTTGCCAGCCGGTTGTGGCTTGTTAGGCTTTATGTTTTGGCATGGAGGCTCTGTGTGAGCTAGCCGCTCCTTTTGTCTGCAGACTTTAAGACTTTGTTACACCTTATTTACTATTTTTAATAAATGTGGCCATATGTATCGCTCTGATGCAGAGGCCGGGGAATCCCCTCTTTTCGAAAAAAAGAAGACGAAAACGGTGACAATGTAGCGCAGAAGATCAAATCAGCGGGGTCTTATGTAGTTGGTTACCCACCATGTGGCATGTGGGTTCCCCCTCCTGATTTCTAGACTACTAAGAATAATCTACCGTGGCACTTCTGAGTTTACTTCGAGTGTATAAGGTATGAATGTCAACCTTTATCATATATTGGACCATGCAGATTCCAAAAACTGATATGTACTACCGGAATTTGAGATTTCGCCCAGTTCCAAATGTTTGCCGAGATCTTTTTATTGGGGACCTGGGTAAACATCACCTTTGCCAACAAATTTACACTGGGTAAAGAGATATTTGTCAAGCTATTTTTTTGCAATGAGTAAAGAAATCTATGTGACAATCTTGGTCCTTCCTTGGGATAGAGGTACGACGTCCTTCCCTTCCATGAAGATGTCTAATGACAATGTAGTCGGCGGGATACTAATGACCTGCTCCTTCCCGAGGCCACCCGGCCAGTTGGATCCCCCACAAACTGGGGCCGTTATTGGGATGGTCGCATCCGGCACGTCCAATTCGTCGGATGCCGCCACCGCAAGGAGGACTAGGAGCAGAGGAACATCATGATGGAGCGGCTCTGAACGTCAGCGCGGTAGCGCAGTGCGGCCGATGCTTCCGTCGTGAGGACTCGAAGCGGAGGAACTGCAGGAGGGAGCGGCTCTGAACACTTGCGTGGGGAGGCTGGCGGAGGGAGGAGGACCCAGAGCAGGTGGAAAAGATTGGGATGACCGTGTGTTAAATAGGATGGCCTAAAATAATTAAAACGATGTGTGTAGAAGATGAAGAAGGAAGAGTAACAGATGCTCCCCGCACATGTTGCGGGAATGTTTGCAATACATTCAGTAAGAATTGGTTGTATGAAACATAAATTTTAGGGTTATAATATGAGCACCCAGCTAGCGAGCGGTCAGATAAGAGGCTTATGATGCAGTTCGCTTTGGATCTTGGTCTTCTTGGAATTGGGAACGCACGTAGTACTCTGCAAATTTATTTATTTTTTGAGGAAAGTACTCTGCAAATCTTACTTGCAGCAAATATAGTACGTGCCCTCTAAAAAAAAGATAGTACGTGCCCCCTCAAAAAAAAAAGAGATAGTACGTGCCGTTTCATGCGTGGAATAATGGCAGCAGTTTCCGTGTCAGATTCCAGCCAGGCAATGCAACCGGATAATATGCCGTACGTACGTAGGGTATAAGCTGCAACACGATTCGAACATATTCGAGATCGATCGGAACACGATTTAACTGCTCGTGGATCGATCTGCCGGCGGAGCACACCTTCCACGTTGATGTCGACTCAGTGGTCCGATCTTCCCGACGATCTCTTCCACCTGATCTACAGCAAGGTCACCATCCTACGCGACCGTGTGCGCTTCGCCGCCATATGCAGGCCGTGGCCAGCCGCCGCGATCGCGGTGAGGCATGTGGCGCCGCCCGTCATCCCGTGGCTCGTCTTCTCCTTGTTATGCGGCGACGACCCCAGCACGAGGCTCGCATATCGCCCCGAGGATGGCGGGGTCATGCGAATCCCGCTCCCGGGCAAGGCACTGATCGATAAGCGGGTGGTGGGAGCTCACGACGGTGGCTGGGTTGCGGCGTGTGGGGACAAGCAGCTTATAATCATGAACCTCTTCTCTGTCGTCGAGGTGACGCTTCCCGCAAATGACACAAGGACAATCTGCTTAGACATGTGTAGCGACATGCTTTGGAAGGTTGTCTTCTCCAAATCCCCCAGCACAAGTGGATGCATCTGACAGGGGAACTAATGCTCTCGCAACTCACGATCTGCGTCGCGTTCAATTGTTCGACTTTTCTCATTTTTCCCTTTTTCTATTTATTGGGTACAAAAGGGAAACGGAGTGGCCGGTAGTTTCCTGCCTCTACGCCACGACCCTGACAACTCGTGCCATCCCACGAGTTCACGTCATGCTAAACCACCCGAGCTAAACGCATGGGCTAATGTGACGTGGTCACATCGTGCTACAGGCCCATGCAGCCTACATGCAAGGCACACACAAGTCGCGGGCTCTCGCCAAACAAAATAGGCTGAAAAAACTAACTAGCTAACGTTTTTCTTAGCGACTAGATTAGCTAACAGATCACCCCCCTAATCTTGTCGCCTCCTGATTATTTCAGACATGCCGATCTTCTCCCTCAGCTCCAGGAACCGGATCCATCCGAGCGCTTTCGTGAGAATGTCGGTGAGCTGGTTGGCGGTGTTGACGTAGTCGATGCTGATGCGCCCGTCCTCCACGCACTCACGGATGAAGTGATAGCGCAAGTCAATGTGCTTGCTACGATCGTGGAAGACGGGATTCTTTGACAAGGAGATGGCCGACTTGTTGTCAACCAGTAGCTTCGGCTGTTTGATCTTTACGTTGAGCATCTCTCCAACCAGCCGAGCTAATGCCCTGGCAGGTAGCAGTAGTGGCGGCCATGTACTCGGCCTCGCATGAGGAGATCGCCACCACACGCTGCTTCTGGGACTGCCAGCTTACGGGGCTGCCGCCGAGGAAAAAGAGCACTCCCGTCGTGCTTCTCCTATTGTCAATGTCGCCGGCGTGATCCGCGTCGCTGTACCCCAACAGCTCTGGCGTGCCCTTCCTGCAGACGTAGGCACACCCGTGGTCAATCGTGCCGCCTCTTCACCCCTGCGTAGTGATCAGATGCCGGCGCCTCCATGAAGCGTCTCAGATATCCGACGGCGAAGGAGATATCCGGCCTCGTGTGAACGAGGTAACGCAACCCTCCGATGATGCTGCGGTACAGGGTGCTGTCCACCGACTTCTCCTTGCTGTCCCTGGTCAATTTCAGCCGCGCCTCCATCGACACGTTGCCGGGGTTGCAGTCGTCCATCCGGGCACGCTCCAGCAGCTTCTTGGCATAGGCCGCCTGGCACAGCGTATCCGATCACGCTCATGGCGCACCTCGATGCCGAGGTAGTAGCTGAGCCGCCCGAGATCGCTCATACGAAAGAGCGACGTCATCTGGCGCTTGAAAGAGCCAATCTCCAACGGGTCCGAGCCGGTGATGATGAGGTCGTCGACGTACACGCCGACGAGCAACAACTTGCTCCCCTCCCCACACCGGTACACAGCGTGCTCGGACGGACATCGCTCAAAACCCAGGGAGCGCAAGCTTTCGTCGAGTTTGGCATTCTACGCCCTCGGTGCTTGACGAAGCCCGTACAATGCCTTCCGTAGGCGCAGCACCTTCTCCTCCTTGCCGGGCACGGCGTACCCCGGCGGCTGGACGACGTAGACCTCCTCGAGTAGGTCGCTGTTCAAGAAGGCGGACTTGACGTCCAAGTGATGCACTGGCCAGGCGTGGTGCGCAGCGAGCGCGATCAAGACGCGCACAGAGTCCATTCGCGCCACCGGCGCGAACACGTCCTCGAAGTCCACTCCCTGAACTTGGACGTATCCCTTCGCCACCAGCCTCGCCTTGCGCTTCACCACCGCCCCATGGGCGTCCTTCTTGAGCTTGTAAACCCACTTGAGGCCTATAGCGCGGTGTCCAGGCGGGAGCTCCGTGAGTTCCCACGTGTGGTTGTCGACGATTCTTTGCATCTCCTCGTCCATGGCGCTCCGCCACCCTGGTTCCTTCTCCGCATCAAGGTACGAGGCTGGCTCCTCCCCTGCAAACAGGCAGAGAGGACTGTACACCGTCTCGACCTTCTCCGTGGTCTCCCATAGGTTCTTGAACGTGCGGTAGCGCCTTGGTGCCTCTGCTCCAGGGGCCGGCTCAGACGCGCCCGTTGGCGGGGACGCGAACTCGACGCCGGACGCCGCTGAGATCGGCGTCATGAGCTCATGTGTCGTGGGAGTAGTAGGGGAGACCCCTCTGGCGTCGGGCGTGGGAGTGGCCGGAGAAGCCTCTCTGGGATCGGGCGCGGGAGTGGAAGGAGCCGGCGAAGTTGTCGCCGACGCGTCATCTTGGGCGTCGCGGGGGTCGGCCGACAGGACGTGCTCGAGCTCGACCGTGAAGGTGTCCAGCGCCGGTGCCTGATCCTCTCCACCGGCCTCAGCGCGGCAGTCCCAGGAACCATCTTCGTCGAAAACAACGCCCCTGGAGACGTGTACACAGTTCGTCGAGGGATGAAGCACACGGTACGCCGCCGAGCCAGGCTCGTATCCTAGGAACACCACGGGCACGCTCCTGTCATCAAGTTTCTTCAGGTTTGGCTTCGTTACCTTGACGTGTGCGATGCAGCCAAAGGTGCGCAGATGCTGAACGCTTGGACAACGCCCACACCACGCCTCGTGTGGTGTCATCTTCTCAACGCTCTTCGTCGTGGATCTGTTGAGGAGATATACGGCCGTCGTTACGGCCTCGCCCCAGAAGCATCCCGGCATGCCCTTGGCCTTCAGAAGACTGCGCGCCATGCCGACGATCGTTTGGTTGCGCCTCTCTACCACGCCGTTTTGCTGGGGCGTGTAGGGCGCGGTGAGCTGCCGTCGCACTCCCTGATCGGCGAAGTACTCGCCGAGGCTGTGGGAGGTGAATTCACCCCCTCGATCTGTGCGCAGCACCTTGAGCTTGTGGCCGGACTCGAGCTCCGTCATGGCCTGGAACCGCTTCAGCGCTGCCGACGCCTCGTCCTTGGCGGTGAGCAGCACGAGCCACATGTGCCTGCTGTGGTCATCGACCAGCAGGAGGAAGTACCTCTTCCCGCCCGGCGTTGGCGGACTGATTGGCCCACACAGATCGGCGTGGACCAACTCCAGTGGTGTCACGGCTCGGTTGACAGCCCTGTCGGGGAAGGGTGCGCGTCGATGCTTACCGGCGAGGCAGGCCTCACACACCCGATCAGCCTCGTCGACGAGTGGTAGGCCATGCACCATGCCGTCCCGGGCAAGTTGACGTCGTGCCCGGAAGTTGACATGGCCATAGCGCGCGTGCCAGCGCCACGCGTCCTCGCCGCCGTGTACGGCGAGGCACACCGGCCGCGCCGGAGCAAGCTGAAGGATGTAGAGCCGTCCCGCGTTGCGTTGTACGCGGGCGAGGAGGCGCCCTCCGGGTTCGCGCAGTTGGAGTACGCCGTGATGGATCGTGGTCTCGTACGCGATCTCATCTAACTGTCCGATGCTAACTATGTTGCTGCACAAACGGGGTATAAAATACACCTCGGACAGCACAAGATGCTCACCATTGCGACACTGGAACACGAGTGTCCCCTTGCCCTCGATGTCGACGGCTGATCCGTCGCCGAGCTTGACCCTCCCGCGCACGCCGGTGTCCAGCTCGGAGAAGATGTCCCGCCGCCCGGACATGTGGTTACTGGCTCCAGTGTCCAGATACCACGCCATGTCGCAGCGCTCGCCTTCTGCCGCCGCGCGCGCCTGGGAGTGCTCCTCGTTCAAGAGCACGTGCTCACCAGCGCCGCCGGCGGTCATCATGATCTCGTGCGCGCTAGCAAGGAGGAGTGCTAACTCATGCGTTTCCTCCTGAGCCAGATTCACCTGCTCCTTGCGTTCGCGCCGTGGCTCGGTGCAGTCGCGGGAGAAGTGCCCATTGTTGTTGCAGTTGTAGCACTTCACCTTGCTCATGTCATGGCCGCCACCGCCGCCAGACCCGCCGGTGTTGTTGCCGCCGTCCTGCGGCGGGCGGGAGTTGTTCCTCTTCTTCTGGTTCTTACCCCGGCGGTTGTTCTGCCCGCCATTGCCGTTGCCACCACCGGAGCCTTGCCCGGTCTCGCGCCCTTGGCGACGCGCCTCCCACTGGCGTTCGGTGAGAAGCAGCTCCCCGCCGGCCTGGCCGGGCGTGGCCGCCCCGCAACGCTCCTCGGCCGTGCGCAGCCGCCCGATCAGCTCCTCGACCGAGATCGTCCTCAGGTCGAGCAGCGTCTCGATTGCCACTGCGATCTGTGCGTAGCGAGAAGGGACAACCCGCAGGAGTTTCTGAACGACTCATACCTCTTCCACGTTGTCGCCGAAGTTTGATTTAGGGTTGCGTGGGGCATAGCCTCCACATATCTCATATATATATAAGACCAACAATACAGAGTTAGATTACAATACGACAGGTATAAGACGTTTCCAACACACCCCCTCAATCTGAACTACTACTACATACAAGGTTCAGATTGGATCGAAAACGTTCTAACATCTGTCGTGTGGCCGGTTTAGTAAATACATCAGCCAGTTGGTCATTAGACGAGATAAACTTGACATCTAAAACACCAGAAGCAACGCGTTCACGCACAAAGTGAAAATCCACCTCTATGTGCTTGGTTCTTGTGTGAAAGACTGGATTTGCTGTCAGGTATGTAGCCCCAAGATTATCACACCATAGAATGGCGGTACGCTGCTTGAAGACCCCAAGCTCCTTGAGTAAAGTCTCCTCCCAGATTGCTTCAGCTGCTCCATTAGTTAAAGCTTTATACTCTGCCTCCGTACTCGATCTAGAGACAGTTGGCTGTTTCTTGGAACTCCATGAGACAAGATTTGATCCAACAAACACAGCAAAACCACTAGTGGAACGGCGGTCATCAATGCATCCAGCCCAATCAGCATCCGTGAAAATACTGACACCAGTGGAATGTGATTTATGAATCCTCAATCCCGTACTCAAAGTCCCTTTGACATAACCAATGTACGCTTGACAGCTTCCCAATGCTCATTAGTCGGCTGTGATAAATACTGGCAAACCTTGTTGACTGCAAAGGACAGATCAGGACGAGTGAGCGTTAAATACTGAAGTCCTCCAACAATGCTGTGATATCGAGTGGCATCCTCAACACCCAAGCGAGTGCCGACATCACGAGCCAGATGCTCAGTGGCAGATAATGGTGTAGAGGTTGGCCTGCAATTCTCCATACTCACACGACGAAGAAGATCAAGTGCATACTTGCGTTGAGTCAGCGTCATGCCCCCGGAATTGTAGGATAACTCAAGCCCCAAGAAATACTGGAGAGGACCAAGATCCTTGATGGGAAAACTGTCGGAGAGGGATCTCACCAGACGATCAACTGCAGCCGGAGTGGAGCCAGCAATGACAATATCATCAACATACACAAGCATGTATATCTGGATGCCATGTGCAGCAAAGATGAATAGAGATGCGTCCGCCCTGGAAGGAACAAAACCAAGCTGAAGAAGTCGAGCACTGAGACGAGCATACCACGCACGTGGCGACTGTTTAAGACCATAAAGATCCCGTTGCAACTTGCACACATGCGAAGGAAACTCAGCATCTTCAAAACCTGATGGTTGCTGCATATAAATAGTCTCGGAAAGAAAACCATGAAGAAATGCATTGCTGACATCAACTTGCCTTAAACTCCATCCGCGTGAAACAGCAAGCGAAAGAACCAGACGAATAGTAGTCGGTTTTACCACGGGACTGAAAGTATCACCATAGTCAAGACCTTGCTGTTGAGTAAAACCACGAGCAACGAGGCGAGCCTTGTGCTTGTCAACAGACCCATCAGCGTGTTGCTTCGTCTTGAACACCCATTTCCTGCCAACAATGTTAACGCCAGGTGGTCAAGGAACCAAGACCCATGTGCCATTTTGACGAAGTGCTGCAAACTCAGCAACCATAGCATCACACCATGCCGGCTCATGAAGGGCACCACGATGTGACACCGGTGTCGCAAAGAAGGCACGACGAAGAGGATTATACCGCACCGTCCCATCGGTAAATTCCTTCTCACGTCGAGTAGCATCACGGGTACGAGTCACCATCGGATGAGGGGGCTCGACGGCCGGAGGCATAGGCGAGGATGACGACGGTGCTGGACTAGGCGATGGTGGCATAGGAGCCGGCGAAGATGGCTCATGGGCCGACGAGGCACACGGGGAACCAGCCGCCGCTCCAGGCACTGACGAGGCCGACTCGCGGGCTGGCGAGGCCGACTCGTGGGCTGGCGAAGCGCAGATGGAGCCAGCCGCACGCGCAGGCGGGACCCCTCCCTGGGAAACCAGGCCGCCATGCACGTCGATCTGCATGGCCTGTACGTCGCCCGTGGCCGGGCGCTGAGCATCACTGGAGGGCGAATCCTGCACAGGAGAAATGTTGGCTAGGCCAGAAGGATTAGTAGCCAAGTAGGTTAAGTCGTAATTACGCACATGTGCACTCGTAGCCGGTTCTGTGGATGGAAAAGAAATAGCCTCGTCAAGTGTAGACACATCGACAGTGACACCGGGAGTAGCAAAAGGAAAAACAGACTCGTCAAAGATAACGTCATGTGAGATGTATATATGACCCGTAGATCGATCAAGACACTTGTACCCCTTATGCATAGGACTATAGCCCAGAAAAACACACATCTTGGACCGAAATTCTAGTTTGTGTGAGTTATATTTCCGCAAACTAGGCCAACAAGCACACCCGAAAGTACGAAGAAAAGAATAGTTGGGTGGAATTTTCAGAAGACGATGAATAGGAGTATCTTGACCAAGCACGGGGGTGGGCATGCGATTAATTAGGTAACACGCGGTCAGAAAAGCGTCATCCCAATAACGTAAAGGGAGAGACGAGTGAGCCAACAAAGCAAGACCAGTTTCAACCGAGTGTCGGTGTTTGCACTCGGCAATGCCATTCTGTTGGGAGGTGTGAGGGCAAGAGACTCGGTGAGAGATGCCCGTACGAAGAAAATAACGGTGCAACTTATGGTATTCACCCCCCCCCCCCGCAGTCAGATTGGACAGCTTTAAGCTTAGTATCCAAAAGGCGCTCAACATGTGTTTGAAAAGCATAGAACACCTGTTCAACATCAGACTTATGTTTTAGTAGATAGATCCAGCAAAAACGGGAGTAGTCGTCAATAAAAATCACATAATACTTGTACCCCCAGAGGAAGCACGAGCAAGGCCCCAAACATCAGTATGAACTAGTTCAAGAGGCATAGTAGACACACGAGCAGAAGCAGTATAAGATAGTTGACGACTTTTACCACATTGACAAGCATCACAAACTAAAGCAGAAGTATCTGAGGTTGAACACTCGAGATCATTAGTCCTAACAATGGAACTGACGACATTTTTGGATGGATGACCAAGACGCTGATGCCACTGAGATGAGGAGACACGGACGCTGGACGACGCTTGACGCTCGGACCGATGTGAGGCTCGTCCGAGTGGAAGAGGGTAGAGCCCTCCTTTGCTTCTACCTCGAAGAAGAATTCTCCTGGTGCCTTTGTCCTTAACAAGGAAAAAATATTTATGAAATTCAATGAAGATACTATTATCCGACACAAGACGATAGACTGATAGAAGATGTTGGCTAATATTTGGAACATGTAAAATATTGTTCAGGCCAAGGGAAGAACCGGCTAAGGTCGAGTGCCCAATATGCAAAATAGACAAACCTGAGCCGTTGGCCACCTAAACCTGATCATGGCCGCCGTAGCGCTCGCGGAACTGAAGACGCTCCAGGTCACTAGTCAGGTGATCCGTGGTGCCGGAGTCCAGAACCCAGTGCGTGGAGTTGTTGGAGGAGGTCGATGCATTATATGCCGAGAGGCCATTGCCGCTGGAGTAGTCTGAATCGAAGCGCTTCTTGCAGGTGTCGGCTTCGTGACCCCAATTCTTGCAAATCTGGCACCTCGGGCGCCAGCGACGATTGCCGTTGCGGCCGTTGCCGCCTCCTCCACCGCCGTTATTACGACGGTTGTCCTGGCCGCCGTGCTGGTAGCCCTGCCCCTGTTGCTGCGGGTAGCCTCCAGCGGGGCGGACGTCGGCGGCGCGACCAGTGTCGGATGCTCGAGGACGGTTGACGGGGGCGGGAGCACCGGTCCGTGCCACGGCGTTGGCCGACGAGGTCCACTCCTCATCGTCGGCCTGTTGCGACAGCTGCAGCGCTTCATAGTTGAGAACCATGGAGTAGAACTCAGCCAGCGTGACTGGGGTGACCACGACGCTGAGCGAAGCCGCGATCGGGTTGAAGGCCTTGCCCAATCCGGTGAGCATGTAGTCAATGATCTCGTCGTCAGCGAGGGGGGATCCAGCGGAGGCCATGGCGTCGGCAAGAGCCTTCACCTTGTGCATGTACTCGCCGACAGTCATGTCGTTCTTCTTCAGCGACTGAATCTGTCGCCGGATGTGCCGAACCCCGGCACGGTTCTACGCGCTGAACATGGCGTGGATAGAGGTCCACGCGGCAGCAGCGGACTTGCAGCTGATCAGCTGAGACACAATGTCGTCCGTCATGGAGGAGAGGAGCATCCCGAGGACCTTCTGGTCCTGCGTCCACCACGTTGCATACACAGGGTTTGCCAAAGTGGTGGCGACATCACCCGCCCCCTGGGAGATGGTTGTGGGCGGAGCAGCGATGGAGCCGTCGAGGTAGCCATGGAGAGAAGCACCGGAGAGATGCGTCACGGTCGTACGCCAAGGGAAGGCGCGATGGACGGGATTGGCGCCGTCGCGGCCGGAGGCGTCACCACCGGGCCGATAACGGCTAGTTGCATCGCTGCGGAAGAGGATCCAAACGCCATCGAGCAGAAGCTTCAGCAAAAAAAATGGGCGACGAAGCGAGAACGATCGTGCGAGCGGCGACGTGAGAAGGGCGTGCGGCGCGGCTTCGACGAGAGATCGATCGGATCGGATCGGGCGTGCTGCGCGGCGATCGGATCGGACGTGCTGCGCTGCGCGGCTTCGAGGAGTTGCGACGGTGCGATGGAAAAGAGTGGCTCTAATACCAAGTTTGATTTAGGGTTGCGTGGGGCATAGCCTCCACATATCTCGTATATATATAAGACCAACAATACAGAGTTAGATTACAATACGACAGGTATAAGACGTTTCCAACAGCCGAGGGTGCGCAGCTGGTTGACAAGGCTCGTGATCCGCATCCCAAAGGCGTCGAGGGACTCGCCGTCGCGGAAGGCGATCTGCTCGAACTCCGTGTGCAGCCGTTGCGCGGTCGCCTCGCGCACACGGTGCACTCCCATGCGCATGACCTTGATGGTGTCCCAGGCCTCCTTCCCAGGCCTCCTTCGCCGTCTCCTTGACGACGAGGACGCCGAGCATCTCCGGTGAGACGGCTCGGAAGAGGACGCCGAGTGCCGACTTGTCGTCACGCACATGTTGTGCGTTGCCCTCCATCGCGTCCCAGAGCCCCCAAGACTCCAGGTGCACCTTCATCACGAGAGACCACTCGATGTAGTTTGTGGACGTGAGCGTCGGGAACGTGGTGCCCGCGCTCGGCACGAGCGGCGCGCGCTCCGTGGCCGCCGCCTGGTGGATCACCACCTGCCGCTCCCTCCTCACGCGGTTCCGTCCGTGGCTGCGCTCCCGTGGTGGAGTGCACGAACGGCTCCCACCACCGTTGCGGGCTGCCGCCGCCGTCTGGTCCGGCTGAACTCGGGTGTCAGCCATGGCGTCAGGATCACCGAAAATAGGCTCTGATGCCAATTGACAGGGGAACTAATGCTCTCGCAACTCACGATCAGAGTAGACGATGGTTTTGCGTCGCGTTCAACTGTGCGACTTTTCTCGTTTTTCCTTTCTTTATTTATTGGGTACAAAAGGAAAACGGAGTGGCCGGTAGTTTCCTACCTCTACGCCACGACCCTGACAACTTGTGCCATCCCACGAGTTCGCGTCGTGCTAAACCACCCGAGCTAAACGGCATGGGCTAATGTGACATGGTCACATCATGCTACAGGCCCATGCAGCGTACATGCAAGGCACGCACAAGTCGCGGGCTCTCGCTAAACAAACTAGGCTGAAAAAACTAACTAGCTAACCTTTTTCTTAGCGACTAGATTAGCTAACAGCATCATGGCTGCCATCACCCAGGAATGTGGTATCGCCCTCTGCCGGATTGGTTTTCCTGAGAGCGGGTGGACGACAGCACAATGTGATACACTAAAACTCCTGGACAATCGTATTCTGCAGTGGACGGCTCTATGGCCTCACCCGCATCAAGGAACTAATCAAGTTCGAAATAGGCGTGAGCAAACATGGTGGGTTGGTGGTCACATGGGAACACAATCAGCCGATCCGTATTGGTAGAGGCATTGCTCCGTGCCTAAACTACATTGTTGATCTGCACGGCAAGCTCGCGATGTTGGAGAGGACATGGTCGTCAAACGGTATCCGCCGTGGACCTTTATGGAAGGTGTTTAAGCTTGTTGACGACTCAACCAGTAAGGATGCTCTCATGTGGGAGGAGATAATGAGCTTGGGTGATCATGCCTTGTTTTTTGGGGAAATGTGATCGAAAATGGTGTACGTGTCAGCGACCGGGCGTAGCGGGGTGCAAGCGAACTATGTCTATGCCGACGACATGGCGTTGACGTATTTGTGCGGCCATGATGATCATGTATTTCCTACTCTTGATGAAAGCACTGACAATGTCATGCCAGAGATCAAATCAGCAGGATCTATTATAGTTCCTCATGCTTCAACTGGCAGGTGGATTCTCCCTCCGGATTTCTAGCCGCCCAAGAGTACTCTAGCATGACACCTCTAATTTTATTCATAGCATACAAGATATTAAGAATAGCTACGGTACACACAGTGTCAAGCCTTGTTCAATTATCGTTGCCGACTGGAGGATGTGTGGTTAGAATATTGTATATTATATTAAAGTTTTGTTAAACTATATCTAGCAGTGGCGGAGCCAGAGCTGCACTCTTGTGTAGTCATTTTCAAATTGTGTGGTCAAGTATATAAATTTGAACCAAAAAATTCAACATGTTTGCATGCATATCCTAGTTTCATCAAAAAACTGGGTAGTCAATTGACTACCCAGCTGATGAGTGGCTTCGCCATTGATATCTAGATGTGCCCTGAGTATTGCACATCTAAGTCCTTAAGGTTTTCTTTTGGCTTATGTCGTTTAGTGTCAGGTTTTGATCCCGTTTATACTTCTATCGCATAATGCCGCATACTGTACCATGTATATAGATTATCAGAACCTTATAGTTAAGTAATTAATAAGCGCGTGCAGACTAAAGAGCATTAGTGATGGCTAGGGCGCAGGTTGGATCAAGGACCATACAGTTTAGTGCATGCTAAGGGCACCTTTGATTCACAAAAATTTCGTAGGATTTTTGGAGAATTAAAATTCTTAGAAAATTTTCCTATGTTAGTTGTTTGGTTCATACGACTGGATCCTACTACCTCCGTTTCAAAATAGATGACCCAACTTTATACTAACTTTAGTATAAAGTTGGGTCATCTATTTTAGAACGGAGGGAGTATTTCATAGGAAAACTAACATCCACTCAAACCTCTTTTTATAATTACTTTATTTTTTGTGGTATCAAACACTCTCTGATATCGTATAAGATTCAAGTGGACATGTCACTCCAATCCTGTCTTTTTCCTTTTCTTGCGTTTTGAAATTTCTGCGAATGAGAGAGGCCCTAAGAGTACTGTCCCACCTCCTATTGGTATCAAATGAGAAATGTAAGCATATCTAAAAACTAGCTGGGATGGAAAACTATCTAGGTACAATTCATTCAGTTGCCTAAATTTATGGGGATTTGTAGTTGAACAGCTTCATGTCTGTCAATAGACAATTATTTAGCAGCTTCAGGTTGATGATGATGAGCTGCTCCCAGCTGGTGTTCGCCACACCCAAATTACACTGGCGACGTCGTCCTAGGCTGTGCCAAAGTATGGCAACGTCGATGCAGCCATTGGGAGTGGTTGGAGCGCCGCTAGCAGGCAGGCACACGAGAGGCAGATGATGGAGTGGGCGTTGAGCAAGCAAGTGTCAGCATCAGCTGGCCCCATGGAGTGCAGCACACCGGTGAGGAACGGGAGGATCGGTGGCCTGGTTCAGCGCATGGGAAGATGCGAGTTGTTGAGGGAGTGGCTTGGTGTGCGTTGTCAGAGTCGAGGATTTGTTGGTGTACACATGCAAGTGTTTTCTACTCCACTGAAAAGTATATGTACATACTTGACAGGTTATAGAAGCTGTTAGTAGCTAGCAGAAAGAAAGATTCAATTTAGTCATGACTTCACAAGAGAATTTGGTATACTCGATCAAAACAGAAGCATTAGGGAGTCAATTCCGTTAAAGCAGGTACTACTGCATACAATTACCAGCATCGATACCGGAGCCCTACTGGGCACAGAATATGAAACCACCAATCTTAGATTCATGGTACATGTTTCGATGAGAGCTATGCCATGAATACAAATTTTCCAACTGCGAAAGCTCACTGGTCGCTCACCATTGGTGCATGTTAGGATGCTATTCCACACCTAAAGAAAACACTATAGTTGCCTAATACTAGTACATGTCAAAGTGAAGGTAGTGTCTCGTACCTTCTTTCTTGTACTGAGAATAAAGACTGGTAAATATCAATGTGACACAGTACGTATCGTGATGGCCGAGGGATCAATCAGCAAATTCCAATTTCACATCAAGTTATTATTCATAACCAAATAGAAGCCTGAATGTCTGGATATTCCTACGAGAAGAGCATAATAAGAACGTTGGTTTATGAATATAAAGCTTGCAACAAAGAAGTTCCCACGCTCTGACCAAACATACAAGCCTCAAATAGTGTGAAGAAGTCGTTAGGTTCCCAAACCATGCATTTCTATGGATCGGTTGTTTTCACCATATGTGCTATAGATGGAAACCAAGTTGAGATAAGAACCATGCTGCCCTTCGATTCTCCCTTTCTGAATGGAGCTAATAGATTCTTTCAGTCACCCTCACTGTCGCATTCCCATGCATCATCCAAGACAATTAAAAACCTTCTGGACTTCAGTCTCCCTTCATTGGATTTTGAAGCTGGCCTAAACTGGTTGTTTGAATTGCAGTTTTGTTTCCTTCTTTTTCAGCTGTAGGTATGCATCCAAGGCTCTGCCGGGTGAGGTTAAGCACATCAAAATCAGTTGTGACACATACCCAGACCCTAAGAGTTAACCAACAATCCTTTTATCATTATACAAGTGTTACGAGAATATTGTCTTTCCTATACCCCTAGGGCCAACAAGAGGCAAAACAGTGAGGGTTTCAGTGTGATATGTGTTACTGGTGAGTGCATTCACATTTTTCTAAAAAATGGCTCCCCTCTCATGCAATTTATCTTGTAAAACTAGCAATGTGTCCATGCGTTGCAACGGATTCGAAGTAGAATAATACATGTTCATAAACTTGAAAGAAAACACTTTAATTTCGATATACATATTGTTGGGGATGCAGTAATTTCAAAAATTTTCTACGATTACGCAACATCTATCTAGGAGAAGCATAGCAACGAGCGGGGAGAGTGTGTCCATGTACCCTCGTAGACCGAAAGCGGAAGCAGGAGAGTGTGTCTTCACGATCCGACCGATCCTAGCACCGAACGTACGGCACCTCCGTGTTCAGCACACGTTCAGCTCGATGACGTCCCTCGTACTCCTGATCCAGTTGAGGCCGAGGGAGAGTTTCGTCAGCATGACGGCGTGGCGACGGTGATGATGAAGTTACCGGCGTAGGGCTTCGCCTAAGCACTACGATAATATGACTGAGGTGTGTAACTGTGGAGGGGGGGCACCACACACGGCTAAGAGATTGTCTGTTGTGCTTTGGGGTGCCCCCTTGGCCACGTATATAAAGGAGTGAGGAGGAGGACGCCGGCCTAGGAGGGGCGCGCCTATAGGGGAGTCCAACTAGGATTCCCAATCCTAGTTGGAGTCCCGTTCCTTTTCCAAGAGGGGAGAGAGGGAAGGAGTAGGAGGGAGAAGGAAAGAGAGGGGGCGCCGCCCCCTCCCTAGTCCAATTCGTACTTGCCATGGGGGGGGGGGCACCCCTTGAGGCCCTCCTCTCCTTTTCTCGTATGGCCCATTAAGGCCCGCTACTTCCCCCGGCGAATTCCCGTAATTCTCCGGTACTCCGAAAAATACCCGAATCACTCGGAACCTTTGCGATGTCCGAATATAGCCTTCCAATATATCGATCTTTACCTCTCGACCATTTCGAGACTACTCGTCATGTCTGTGATCTCATCCGGGATTCCGAACAAACTTCGGCCATCAAATCACATAACTCATAATACAAATCGTCAACGAACGTTAAGCATGCGGACCCTACGTGTTCGAGAACTATGTAGACATGACCGAGACACATCTCTGATCAATAACCAATAGCGGAACCTGGATGCTTATATTGGCTCCTACATATTCTACGAAGATCTTTATCGGTCAAACCTCATAACAACATACGTTGTTCCCTTTCTCATCGGTATGTTACTTGCCCGAGATTTGATCGTCGGTATCATCATACCTAGTTCAATCTCGTTACCGGCAAGTCTCTTTACTCGTTCCGTAATGCATCATCCCGCAACTAACTCATTAGTCACATTGCTTGCAAGGCTTATAGTGATGTGCATTACCGAGAGGGCCCAGAGATAACTCTCCGAAACACGGAGTGACAAATCCTAATCTCGATCTATGCCAACCCAACAAACACCATCGGAGACACCTGTAGAGCATCTTTATAATCATCCAGTTACGTTGTGACGTTTGATAGCACACTAAGTGTTTCTCCGGTATTCGGGAGTTGCATAATCTCATAGTCATAGGAACATGTATAAGTCATGAAGAAAGCAATAGCAATAAACTAAACGATCATAGTGCTAAGCTAACAGATGGGTCTTGTCCATCACATCATTCTCTAATGATGTGTTCCCGTTCATCAAATGACAACACATGTCTATGGTTAGAAAACTTAACCATCTTTGATTAACGAGCTAGTCAAGTAGAGGCATACTAGGGACACTTTGTTTGTCTATGTATTCATACATGTACTAAGTTTCCGGTGAATACAATTCTAGCATGAATAATAAACATTTATCATGATATAAGGAAATATAAATAACAACTTTATTATTGCCTGTAGGGCATATTTCCTTCACATATATCACTAAAAAATATTATGTTTCACTCAAAATATATTCCTCGGGCTGTTTTGATGAGGTGAGGAAGGGATGTGGTTGGTTTCAAGATACTAAGTGGTTTTCTGCAACTTGGAGCAGAGAAGTGGGCTATTGTTGCAAAAAGGCCACAACTTACCTTACAGTCATTAGATGCAGATCTAATGGTTAGAATTATGAATGGTAGACACACCATCGTCACCAACTGATTCTTTTATAGGAGTAGAGATTATTGAGCCCATGGGAGCCTTTTAAGGGTTTTGGCTGTGCTCATTGCGGTGCTACTCTGGTTAGCAATTTCGAGAAAGTCAGTGATCACATATGTAGTTCAGTTCCCCAATTATGAACTTTGTTTTATTGGACATGGATAATCTATTGAATGGCAACTTATCAACAGACTGGCCAACATTACCACTATTGGGAATGGTTGCATTGTGTTGGGTACCACTAGTGACAGGAGCATAATTAACCATCATCCTTTGCAGGCAAACAAGAAGAAAAACTCTAAGGAGAGGTGCCAACAGGGTCGAAAATAGCATGGCGACCATCGCGGGCGTGACACGGAGGAGATCGCCTACCTGCGGGGTAGTGGGCTCCTGGATGACAGCCTCGCTGGTGACATCGAGATGTTCGTGGATCATGAAGTAGTGGACCTCATCCAGCACGTCGTTGGCCTCATTAGTCTTCTTTCTTAGCACCTCTAGCAAGCCATACAGGCCAGGATGGTTGCTCGCTTCCCTTTCCTAGGCTATATGGAGCAGCCCTTGTGTGAGCAACAGTTGGCGATTGATGCTCTCCAAGTTGTGGCCGATCTCGGAGATGGCCACAAATGTGGCTACCGGCTCAGCAGAGAGCCTCGCGAGTGCCTTTCTGTGAAGCCACCTCGCAGCATCGACAGACACCTTCATCACCTCCTCCAGCGAACTATTGGCTTTGTGTGTGGTGAGTGAGAGCAGTGCAGAGGACAACAACAAGTTGTAATGTGCGTGCAGTTTGGTCGATGGCCTCAATGTGCTCGTCTTTATAGCCAGCGAGTGATATGCTAGTGTGGTCGTGTTTCTCACCATTGTTTGATGTGTGCTCAGAGGATGGAGCTGGTCCAGGTTTTTTCGTTCTTTTCCTAAGATTAAAACTAGGAAATTTAGGTGCAAACATATACTCCTTCCATCCGCAAATACTTTTCGGAAGAATGGATAGATGTATTTTAGTTCTAGATACATCCAATTTTATACATTTCTCCGACAAGTATTTCTGGATAAAGGGAGTAGATGATTTTTCTGGGTAAAGGGAGTAGATGATTACATGGGAAAATATCTAGTGATACCAACCCTTATATGCTCCCAACTCAACAAGTACAAATTTAGATATTAAAAAGTTCTGAAGGAAATCATGAGCATTCAAAAGAGATGTGTCTATAATCCCTAGAAGAAATCAGATCTAATTTGAAATACACATGGAGAGGGAAAAAATAGTAATCTAGATGTGAATAGTGTCATTTTTTGCTTTTGTCTTCTTTTGACACTATTCATGATGGATTTGTCTTCTTTTTTTGTTCCTCAAAGTGTATTTTAGATCTGAATTTTTAGGGCTTGTATTTTTTTTTTTGAACGAAAGAGGGGGTTTCCCTCCTATCTCATTAAAGAAACCATCACACGAGATCAAGTTCACTCTTTTTTAGGGCTTGTAGGCACATGTGTTGTGAAAATTCCTGATTCTTTTCAGAAAAATCGGAGCTTTAAAATTTTAATGTTTTTAATTGGTGGCATGGGATAACCTAATACTTCTTTTTTTGAGGAACGGACTTTTTTTTTTGAGAATCCTCAGCATGGTAGTAGCTATCTACGGAGAGGGAACCGGCCACTGGCCCTGGTTATTGGACCGAATCATCATCTCTATCATAGCAGGCCTGGGCCGATGGGTTTCAGAGATTGCCCAACTTCAATGAAAAAAAAAGGTAATTAAACCTAGACCTCCGCCGGCGATCGAAACTCAGCCAAACAAGTCTTCGGTCGATCGTCGTCGCGGATCCATCCATGGGCCGGCGGCGGCGCCGCACCCCTAGCATCAAACCGAGCACCCCACGGATGACGATGCCAGTCCAGTGGTCCGATCTCCCCGACGACCTCCTCCAGTTGGTCTACAGCAAGGTCGCCGGCCCGCTCAACCGCGCCCGCTTCGCGGCGGTATGCAGGTCGTGGCGAGCCACCACAATCACCTCGCCGCACGCGGCGCCGCCGGTCCTCCCGTGGCTCATGTTCAGGGACGCCCGCGAGGACGACAACAAGACGAAGGTGTACTGCCCCGAGGATGGCCGGGTCTTCCGCATGTCGCTGCCGAGCCAGGCGGTCGGCAAGCGGTTCGTGGGAGCCCATGACGGCGGCTGGGTCGCCGCGCTTGGGCACGACATGCAGCTCGCGGTCGTGAACCTCTTCTCCAGTGTTGAGGTGCCGCTCCCCGCCAAGAACATGTACACACTCTGCCTAGGTGGCGGCTGGAACGACATCCGGAAGATTGTGTTTTCAGAATCCCCCGCCTCAACCGGCTGCATCCTCGCTACCATCACCCCCCGACACCGTCTCGCCTTATGCAGGATTGCTTGTCCGAACAACAAGTGGACGGAAGGAGGACCCGTATACGGGCTTGTGGACATCGTATTCTGCAATGGACAATTATTTGGCCTCACCATGTTCGAGGAATTGGTCAGGTTCCAAATAGGTGTTGATCAAGATGGCAAGCCGATGCTCACCGGCGAACCCCACGCATTATCAATCCGAACAGGCAGCTGCCCTGCCAGGCATCCGAAGAACATCGTTGATCTACACGGCAAGCCAGCCATGGTGGTGAGGAACTGGTCGTCATCATGTGAAGCCTTTTGCGGGCCTTTCTTCAGGGTGTTTGAGCTTGTTGATGGATCGACGACGGCAGAGTACGCCCACGAGTGGGAGGAGGTAACATGTCTAGGTGACTATGCTGTTTTCTTGGGGAAAACGTGGTCCAAGGTTGTGTACATGTCCACTGTTGGGCGCAGTGGGCTGCAAAGAAACTGCATCTACAGTACCGATGACATGGTTTGCTCAGCGACGTTGGAAGATCGTGGTGGCCATGTATATCCTACAAGTGACGATGCCACGTGGAAGATTAGATCGTATGTAGTTGCTCGTGCTCCAGGTGGCATGTGGGTTCTCCCTTTGGATTTCTAACCCACCAAGAGTAGTCTATCATGGCACCTTTAGCTTAGTATATATGAGGTATTAAAGTCAACCTTTTACAATAATTTGAACCCTATAGATTATAGAAATAGTTGTAGAATACATAGTCACCATTTATTTAGAGGTATACGTGCCTTGTTAAGATAGTCATTATCAATCTATAGGATGGTTGAAATATCGTGCCATGACATATATCTACAAAGATTATTAATCATTCATTACTATCTTCTGTCGATTAATGTTTTTGGCTATGCATTTCGACAATACATTTTGATGTTATGCTAATCAGTTTTGGGTTCATGTTAATAACTTGTATCGTGCAATGACACATACCATACCACATATATAGATTCATATCAGATCCTTATGTAATTCAAACAAGCATGTGTAGCATATACAAACATTTATTGGCTTAGAAAAGAAAATATAATTTTATTAGGTCAATTAGTAACACGTTGAGTTTGTTGAGGTGGTTGAGTAACGGAGGACGAAAGAAAGGGCATAATGTGAAATTTTATGTGGTTTAAATGATGCATCAGAGAAAAGTGTTAATAAATTGGTATAGATGACTTGTAGATGACTTGTATTTGGCATAGATGACTTGTTTTTAAATGACCCTATTTGGCATAGATGACTTATATAAGCTGCCTGAATTTACAAGGCTTTATGTACTTCATGAATGTAGCAGTAACGTGTCCCTTCTCCAGTCTTGGATTCCGCCTACAAAATTGTTTACAAGGAGTTATATTAAATGGTATTCACTGATCGGATGCATCTGAATCAATATGCACAACAAGACCATACTCCTTGGTGTCTTCTGTGTATACATCAATACATATACTATTTATCCACACACCATGGATCATCGCATATATATTCATGTGGTCTAATAGACGTTTATTCAATAGCTACAGGCTGATGGTGATGAGCTGCTCCCTGCTGTTAGACAAGCCGGGCGCTGTTGGCCAGACCCAAATTACACCGGCTACAAGGACCCAACAGGCTTTGCTGGAGTCGAAGATGGCAAGGTCGAGGTAGGAGCTGCAGGGAGTAGGCAGAGTCGCAGAGGCAGGCAGCTAGCATGTGGGCACATCAAACAGAAGATGATGCGGTTGGCATTGATGGAGTAAGTGCCATTGCTCGCCAGTCCAGTGGAGCGCAGAAGGCGAGTGAGAAACGGGAGGGCAGCCTGGTTCTTCTTTCATGAAGAGCCGGCCGTGGCGAGTGCTTCGTCGAGGGAGCGTGTGCGTCACCGGCATCGGGCCGTTTGTGTTTTGCCGCTCCACTGAAAAGTAGAGATGAGAGGTTAGGCATTTAGCTAGGATAAAAAATATTCAATTTATTCACGTGTAAATAGCAGAATTTGGTATGCTTAATCTAAATCAAGGCATAGGAATTAGGAAGTGAATTATATTTGAAAATATGTACTACATACCAGTGATGCCCTGGACCGGGAGTAGCTGCCAGATCTTAGGGCGCCGGGCACTTGGAGCGAGCCAGGTTCCTCGTCCGCATAGTGGGAGAGCTAGGCCTCTGGCTGTAACCACGCCCGTGATGTGCGCAACCCAAGGAAGAGTAGGCGGAGGATGCTGTGGTCGTCAAGGAGGTGGGAGAGAAAGTGTCATCCCTGTGCCAGCACTTGCCGTCAGCCCCCGGACTCCTCGTTGCAGAGGATGCGACGGGTGGTCTGCAGTGAGCATCACATAGAGGTGCAGGGAGTGCGGCAACTTGGATGGGTGGGTGTCGCCGGTGTTGGGGGAAACAAGCGGTGGTCAGCTTGTTGGGTCACTACCAGTGGCTGCCACTCCACTGTAATATGTAAACAAAGGATGACTGGTTAGTGCTAAGCAGCAAAGAAATATGTTGAAGCAGAGTAGACGTGCCAAAATTAAACTAGAGATTATTTTTTTGTTCTATGGTACTCCCTCCGTAAGCTAATATAAAAACATTTAGATCACTACTTTAGTAATCTAAACGCTCTTATATTAATTTACAGAGGGAGTACAAGATTAGAATCAAATTTTTGCTACTTGCTCCTTGTATTTGGAGTAGTTAGAGATTATTCTGCGGTACAAGAAACGATACCCCATTGATGGCTCAGAGTATGCACGTCAAGCTGCTTGAGCTGTGACTCTGAAAGATCAGGTCATGGTGGCTGAGCTGCTGCATACTGGTGCTGCACACGCGGAAGACGTGGATAAGCCGCTTGGTGTAGGCTGCAGCCTGCAGGCGTGCACCAGCACTCATCGGCCCTAACAACGCACAGCATGGTGACAAGGGACGAGAACCAGCTCAGCCTTGGATTCCTCAACGCACGGCAGGTGCCTGCCAGTGAAGTGCGCCGTGGAGCGGGTGGGACGGGACAGGTGAGCGGGTTGTCGTCGGCGTCGGGGGCGGTGGGCATCATTGTTCGCCGGCCAGTTGCCACTCCACTCTGAAGTAAAGAGATCAGGCTGTTAACTAGCAATAGAATGTTTAACTCCAGAACTTGGTATACTGAATCTTCCTGATGCAATAAAATATCACAGGAAGTCAAAACTGATACATACTGGCATCCATCCCGGAGTCCTCGGCATGGAGTAGAACGCCATTTTAAGTTTCAGAATGCTATTTGGCGTTGTTCCTCCATAGACACACTGGAGAAAATAGGTACTCTATCAGCGGGGTGCGGATTCTATGGGAATAACAGAAAAATGTTGTTGGCCCAAAGTAAAGCACCTAATTTGCTTCATGGTGGTGAATGGCCGAATTCTGAGTGCAACTGGTCCATCAATCTGCTTGGCAAATGGCAAGGCTTTCTTCTTTGAAGAATCCCAGGCGGATAAACCCCACGCAAAAGAAGACTTCGATGAAGATTGTACAGCCTATAGCCTATATCGTCCAGAGCAGCCATGATACACCTTGAATCATGAATTCTTCCAAGTTTAGGTCCACATGTTGAGAGGAAAAACCTGAATGACTAAACTAAGTTCACAAGTAACAGGTTAGTGTGATGGAAGTCCCAAAAGACAGCATATGAAACATTGGATCGCTCATTTGGATGGAAAGAATGGCTGACTGACTAACCATTGGAATTTGTGGTCAGATGCAGGAGCCATTAGCTTCGCAAAAATACCAAGACACGTTTCTCTGGATGGAGGAACTCTGTCTGAACCCAAATCTGCCAACTGCCACAGTTCAATTTTAGAAAATCCTACAAGATGATGAAATGATGCTTTACTGATATTTACCATTTTAGACTCCTCACCAGGTTGGCCCCAGACTCCTCAATACGGAGGAAGCGGTAGGCTACAGAGGGAGCAACAGACCGCGTCGAGCAACTTGTGGAAGAAGTGTGGCTACAGAGGGAGCAACATACCGGAATTGGGGAAACAGGTGACACTGAACTTGCCACAAGAGGCTGCCATTCCACTGTATTGTACAAATAGAGGACAGGTTGGCACTTGACATTTGGCAATAGAGAGACATGCTGAACAAAATAGACTTGTAAATACCGATTTGCTAAATAAACTATGTTTAGAACGGAACTGTTGCCACATACTACTACTTGTGTTTGTGGTAGTTTGCATGCCTACTTTAAATCAGGACAGCAAAACAACTACATCACCATGTAAGACAATTGCACTTCGAGACTTAACTGCGGAATTGGGTACATAAAAACACATCAAAAGCCATCGAAGCATATGAAATTAATGTCAAAACAAATGCATACCAACATAGTAGCCGAGTCCTGAACACATAATGTGATACCATGTCAAAGTTCAGAATACATGTTTGAATACTTGTTCTTCCGTACATACTGAATTAAAAAAACTGAATCAAGGCAATGATTCATGGGAAGAACAGAAAATATTGTTGCGTGCAGTAGAGCACCTTTGTTTGCTTCATGGTGAACTTGCTGACTTCTCTTGGCGCAATTACTCCACCATTGAGCTAGGAGAACAAAAGGAGCACAGAGATTATGCCGCCTATAGTCCAGAACAGAAATTATACACCTTGAATGAATGATTGAATCCTCCAGGTTGGGCTTCAGAAATTGAGACGAATGCCTGAATGATAAGCAAGTTCACATGCCAGTGTGATGCAAGTACCCCGGCATTTGGCAGATCGGATTGCCCATTTTGATGGAAAGATTGACCAACTAACCTTTGGAATTTGTGGTCAAATACAGGAGACAACAGTTCCTTCAAATTATCAAGACAATTGCTTTTGTTGCTGTTATCATCTCACTTGAGTTATGTCCTGAATGCCAAGCTGCCAAATGCCCATTCTTCTGACTGTTTCTAGTCCTGAAAAAAGAAAAACAGAAGATTGCTGAATTTACCGCCTTTTCAATATTTCAGCTAGAAAGTTTTCACTTGATGAGTTCCTACAGAAGTGGAATCATGCATGCAGCTGTTACATGCAAATTCTAACATGCCATTCGAAAAATAAGTGCAATGTAATATGAGAGAAGAAAACTAGTAAAGCCTTATGTGGAATTTAGATCTGATTATAAAAAAAAATCTATGCACACTGGTGCGAGGGGGTTGCAAAGAAGAAGTTATTTTCCTACAAGTTCAATTTCTAGACGCAGAAGCATGTGAATGGGCTACAAATTCTGTGTAAATTAACGAAGAAGCAATCCAAATGGCTGCATGCAGTGTGAACAAAAAAATGATCTAAAAAACATAAGTTGGTTTTTGGTACTTACCGGCAGATTGACTTGAATGTGTGAACCTATTCCTAATGCATCTAGCTCCACAACGCTGACAGGATACATCTACCAGCCCACAATTAATTGAAACATGCAGACCGTCAGGTTTCAGAAGGTACATAAATGGGGAGGCATCACCTCAAATTAAGACTGGAGGCGGGTTACGTGCATGTTTCTTAAGAAGTCTATCTAGAAGTCAGAAGAATATTACCAGTGCATTAATGCACAAGAGAGCAAGGCATTCCTACAGAAACAACTTGAGCCTTCGTAAAAGAGCATCTGACCAGTTGAAAACAAAATAAAAAAGGAACATAATCCCAATAAATGGAACCCAGGGACCATATTCTTCTCCATTCTGAGTTCTGCTCAAGTCTCAAATGAATAGAAGCAAGTGCCTGGATGATAAATATTTACCTGTTGCCCACTTGTCAATCGAGAAATAAGATGATGAGGTTCATGGCGAGAATGAAGACAAATCAATATCTTCTCCTTGACCCTACACCTGCTACTCTTGACCTTTGCCATTCCATTACCTATTATAGTTGAACTCATTGTCCAGGTCATCAACGTCTTCTTCCTCATCTCCCTGAAATCATCTGCTTGAATTCAGGGGCCACCTAAACTTTTTAAGCAAGTGCTGTACACATCAAATTAATTATCATGATTTATAAGCAGTCACAAAACTAACAGAATACGATGAGGATGAGTGAAATTTTATATATTGAGAAACAAGCATACCGACTAGTATGCTACAACTTTGGCTCGTATAAAGCAAGCACAAAGCACAGAATTCCATGTCTTATTTTCAGACACACATCACATAACAAATCGACAGGTTGCATCTATAGAAACAAACCTTTCAGCCTCTTGCATTGTCTTCACTGGGGACATCATTGGTTCCTTTCCTTGCGTTCGTATCACAACAAGGGCGGCATACAGGGAAGGCACGCTCATTACAGGCGACAATGACGCCACCGTTGGCTGGAACGCCTAATGTGTGTCCCCATATATTTGGCGGACCTGCTGCCCACTCGCGCCTTTTGCCTGCTGCTTACCCCGCACCGCATCAGTAAGATAAAAACAAGGTCAGCACACACCTTTTTTTTGTGAATTGAGTAATGAGTGTGCAGAATGTGCTCATGCATGTTATTTCCTTTTTTTAAAGATAGTTACAACAGATGTATTTCTTCTCATGACGGTTTTACTGGCGTGAATTGCCTTTATTAGATACGCCATACTATAATTCAGGTGTTGTGGCATGAAATATGCATCGCATGACTGTAGACAGACCATGCGACAAACGTGGTAAAAGCAATCTGAAATTGACAAAAAAAAACATGACTCTAGACAGTATGCATACGAAATAAGGCAAGAGGGAAATCATGCCAATTGAGCAAGCACAGAAAAAACTCATCTGACTTGTATTTTTTGAGAAATCATCAAATATTTCTGAACCCCACAAGCCCACAACCATGGACGGACAAATCCGGGAAATCTACAAGCCCAACGCATAAAAAATTCATAAGAATTCAGGGGAATGTGAGGCGCTGTTGCACCTCCTAACATGGTGACCTAGATCCACCGACGCGCGCGCAGAACAGATCGGATGGCCGCCAACGTTCCGCTCCAGCGCCGCCGCGACGGGCGGGAGAGAGAGGCAGGAAACCCTGAGATCTGAGAGGGAGCGGCAAAGATTCCCACCATTTCCAGATCCCCTGCGCATGGGTTCTCTCTCGCTGCTCCTCCCTAGTTTCATTCAGTCTGATACAGGTTACTCTGCAATCAAAAGCATGTTAGCCTGTAAGTTCTCAGAAGCAAAGACATATGAGGAGGCATCATCTCAAATTAAGACCTCCTGCGTGGGTTACATACCTTGTACTTGTACCAAAAACGATGGGTCTCTTCCTCTCAATTTCTTGGCTTGCTTAGTTAGCTTCGGACTGCAAAACCATACTTGAAGCTTGTCCAGTGAAGCTGGGAAGCCCTCCTTGGGCGGCAGGCGGCGGATTTTCTTACAACCGTATATATGTAGTGTCTTGAGAGAAGAAAGGAAAGGTAACCCTTGAGGGAGGGACCGAAGATTTCCGCAATATCGAAATTCCAAATGTTGGAGGGAGGTGAGGAGGTGAAGCACTTGCTCTTGCACTTCTGTGAAGGTTCTCTCTCGTTGATCATCGCAGAACTTCAATGTGTGGAGGGTAGCGGCAAGGTGACTGCAAATGGGAGCAGTAAGCACTGCCGAGATGCTATCCACCATAAATTCTTCCAGCTGGAAAGAATCTGCATGCATCAATTTGTTCCTTACAATCTCTGAGAGCAGACCCCCTGCTATAGAGTTCTTCTCTTGACTCAAATACATAGCATTTACAGTCAATTTCTTGAGGTTGACTGTGATATGCAGATTGAACCCATCCATTGTTAGTTCTTTACAACCTATCAGCCTTAGACTTGTGAGAGACGTGAGGTTTGAGAGCAGACCCATTGACTGCATACTTGGCTCCAAGGAAATATCAAGTTCTCTGAGGGAAGTAGGGAAAGGTTTGATGGCATGAGCTCCTCCACCTACTTCTCCCTCGTGCCACCGAGAGAACAACTTCCCACAGCTGAATCCTGTAAATGATTGGAGCATCCTGAGGCTCGAGAGTCCTCCATCCTCCCCAAGCAGAAGTTCAAGTTCCTTACACTCTTTGATAGTAAATTGGGAAACAGCTGGGAAACACTTCAACATCTTTGAAAACAATTCACTAGTAATACATAACTCCTCTATGACAAGATTCTGAACTGAACAGAGGACAAGGTTGTCTTCCAATTCCATAGAGAACATGCGGTCACATTTCTTAAAATGTACACTCGTCAATGAGTTTACTCTTTGGAGGTCTAAAAATGAAATATGCGACACATCTGTAATTTTCATAACCTCTACTTTATCCATATTGTGGAAGGCCAAAGCACCGCAATGCCCTTCAATAGTGAAATCATTTCCAGTGTATCGCATAACTGAGCTAGCATTCCTCAAACACATATTTGTTAGTGTAGTGCTGTGAGGCATGGGAGGGAACTGAGATAACTCGGGACAATTATCAATATCAAGACTGCGTAGGTTGGTAAATAAGTCAGAACCCTCCAAGAAGGGGAACCAGCAGAGAAGGGGACAATCTCCCAACTTGATCCTTTCAAGCCTTGAAAACAGATGGCTATTAGGTTCCCCGACCCACTTGACAAGTTCTGGCATACAACCAAACTCAATTCTCTTCAGGTGCATGAAACTTCTCTCTGTAACACCACTAAAGCCAGGTCCAAACACGTGCATCCCAACAATATTCTTCAAAGTGAGACTGCTGAGGTGCGGTAGCTGATCAAAAGGTGGAAAAGTAACCCAAGATAGGCCCTCTAGATGGAGAGCTTCCAGCCTTTTTGTGCTAATGTCACCACACAACCATCTAGGACAAGGGCCAACACCAGGATTTACAATGCTAAGCACCTTAAGATTAGGGTGTGGTTGAAGACCATCAAGAACATCATCATATATCGTTTGGTGATCTGTACTCCAAACTAATTCCAGCACTTTCAAATTCCTTTTATTTTTCAGTTCAGCAGAACTAGCCTCTGCTTTGGACGCCACAGTTTCAAGATTACGTATGCAGAGTTCTCCTCCTAGCTCTCCCAATTCCCCAAGCTCTCTCAATTTAAACCCATCACCCTCTTTCCTAACATAGAACTCCTTTAGCTCCTGTAAACACTTCATCTTCCCAACATTGGGGATATTGGAATGGAGTTCTTTGGTGGAATGGAAATGACGTAAGTTCTCAAGGTGGCAAATGTCTTTGGGCAATATTTCACTTCCATACCAATATAGGAGGTCCAAAAATTTCAAGTGGTAAAATCTAGACAGTGTGCTAGGTAATGTCATTTCTTTTGAGCCATATGGTGAACTAATTTTAAGGTACCGGAGGTGGATAAGTTTCGAAAAGCTCTTGGGCAAGGATTTCGGAGTGTTCATTGATATAAATAATACTCGGAGAGCCTTTATTTCTTCAAATGCATCTTTGAAAACGCTAGCTAGTCTTGCATCATGTGACCCAAAAATCATCAAAGTTCGCAAACTTCTAACGGCTATCGTGCCCTTCAATATTTCCATTTTTTTCACAAAAGTTTCATCATATATATTCTCTATGGTGATTGATAAGTGTTGAATCGATTGTGGAATGTCTTTGACACTAAAACTTGAACTACTTATATTGACACATTCTCGTGATGAAACATTCCTGGATAGTTCATGCAATAAATCATGCATCACATAGTATTGATCACCTGGCCAATCAGATTTCTTCATGAGAAAACCATTGTCTACAAGTTCATCTAAGTAATTTTTATCTTTTGACAGGATACCTATCGCGCTCCAAAATCTAGTAATTTCTAAATATCTAAACTTATAGTCTTCCGGGAAGAGTGCACAATATGAAAAACATTTTTTTTGAATGAAAGGAAGGTAATCATAGCTAATTTTCAAAGATGGCATAATATCACCATCATTCTTTGAATTTTTCCACTCATTATTTTCAAGAACTCCAACCCAATATTCCCTAGAAATGTTTTTCTTCAATAAACGACCAACTGTATTGGCTGCTAGGGGCGAACCCTTTAGTTTCTTTGCAATATCTCTTGCGAGATTAATTAAGTCTTCTTTGTAATGCCTGGGTTTGCTATGACCAAATATACATGCCTCAAAGAACTCGAAGAAGTCATCAGGCTCCAAGCCATGCAATTCTACTGGATCAGTTGTTTTCACCGAATGTGCTGTAGATGGAAACCGAGTTGTGGCGAGAACCACACTGCCCTTGGTTTCCCCTTTTGTGAAGGGAGCTAATAGGTATTTCCAATCAGCTTCACTACTGAATTTCCAAATGTCGTCCAGGACAATTAAAAACCTTTTGGACTTCAGTCTCTCTGCAATGGATTTTTGAAGCTGGTCTAAACTGGCTGTTTCAACTGTACAGTTGTGTTTTTCTTTTTCAATTGCAGGTATGCATCGAAGGATTTGCCGAGTGAGGTCTAGCACACGAAACTCGGTTGACACACATACCCAGACCTTGACAGTGAAGTGTTGCTCAACCCTTTTATCATTATACAAGTGTTGGGTGAATGTTGTCTTTCCCATACCTCCAGGGCCAACAAAAGGTAGAACAGAAAGGATTTCACCAAGATGTGTGTCACTGGTGAGTGCATTTACAGTTTGGTCAAAAATGGCACCCCTCCCATATAGTTTATCCTCTGTAATTGTTGAACCTGTTTGAGGCCGCGTGATAGCTCTGTTATTATTTGGGATTTTATTCAGCAAGTCAGAGACAGGATCACATAGGTTGTGTATGCTCTCTATCACTGACTTGATTTTGTTGGACATGGCAACTCTATCGAATTTCAACTTCGAAACATAGCCGCCATCATCATGTTGTGAAGACGAGGAAGAAAAGGGTGCAAGCCAGTTACCGATGGTGCGACGAGCAGCATGGCGACTATGGCGAGCATGAGCACGGAGGCTATCACCAAGCTTCGCGGCTGCCTTGTTGGTGCCGTCCAACTTGTCCTGGATCATGAAGTAGTGGAGCTCATCCAAGGCGTCCTCAGCCTCATCAGCCTTCTTGCTCAGGCCCTCCAGCAAGCTCTGCAGGCCAGGGTTGCTGCTCACGTCCTTCTCCTGGGCCGCGTGCAGCAGCCCTTGCATGTACTGGAGCTTGTATCTAATCTGCTCGGAGTTGATGCCGAGATCGGAGCTGGCCACATATGCAGCCACCAAGTCATCGGACAGCTTATTCAGCACCTTGCCGACGAGCCAGCTTGCTGTGCCGATAGCCATCTCCATCTTCTCTGACGATCGTATGGCCACGCCCGCGTGTGCCTCGGTAATTGGTGTGTGTGGTGGGTGTATGGAGGGTCTACCATGAAAGAGAGTATGCAATGTGCACGCACTTTGGAAGAGGCAGTGATGAGTCCTCGTTTTATAGTGTTGGTGCTCATATTCCAGTCAAATTAGGCTAGCTATACAAGACAGGTACCATTGGAGACCAGTCCATGTTAAGGTAGTGGCAGCTAGAAGGAACAAAAATGTCTCTTTCTTCCTGAGCTGGAGGAAGAAATCGGTGGCTTGGTACAGTCGGCAGCCAAACCTTGAAAGGATGCATGCTTATTTCTTGAAGATAAGGTGCTGCTCACTCAGTGACCTCTCCTTCGCTCGTTGTTGATAAGAAGATAGCTACCGCATGAATGACATGGTGAAGCAGGCAAGCAGTAATTAAGCAGGATGACGTTTCCTAGGCTAGATCAAAGCTTGAACTACGAGCAGCTAGTCGATTATTGTGCATTAATAGAGCAACAACAACTATAGTGGACCTCGTGTGGAAGATGCCTAGCTTGATGATGATGGCTTCGTCTTGTGGCCAGCCAGCGGTGGTCTTGTCATATTCAAGCTAGTTGGGCAGATTCTTCTTGCCAAATGTTCACTAGACCAAGTAGGGTTCAGCGACACTGACAGTAGCTCGGCAGGTTCCTCCACTATAATTTCCACAGGGCCAAGTGGGGTTCAGTGATCCAAAAGGAAAGGATTTGATTTGACGATTCTTCGCCGTGAACTTGAGGGTTCGAGGAGGCAACCAACAGGCTGAGCCACAGAATTCTTACAAAAAAATGACTAGAAGAGATCGATGCATGTTAGTGTAAGGTTTAAGCGTTCCTACTCCTCAACGAGGAGCCGCGTCGGTATTTATTGATATGAAGCAGAAACAGCCTTGCCATGGCGTACAAGGATAGAAGCCCGATCGCTAGGATTCAGGTCGTTACACGTTGTCGCTAGGAGAAGAGATAGATACGGGAGAGATACAAAAGAGATTACAATTGGTATTTATCTCTAATTCTAACACCCTCCCTTAATCTCAACTATCCTACATTAAGATTTCTCTTGAACTCTTCAAAAGGTTTGCTTGGTAGAGCTTTAGTAAAACCATCTGCAACCTGATCTTTGGAGGGAATAAACCGTATGTCCAACTTCTTCTCTGCAACCCTTTCTCGCACAAAATGAAAATCAATCTCAATATGTGGCACACTGAATTCGCAGAGAGATAGGTGGCTCCCAAGTTATCACACCACAAACATGACACACGATGATGTTTAATTCCCAACTCACTAAGCAATGATTCCAACCAAATGATCTCAGCAGTTGCATTGGCTAGTGACTTGTATTCAGCTTCAGTACTTGACCTTGACACTGTAGCTTGTTTTATGGCACTCCAGGAAATAAGGTTAGAGCCAAAGAATACTGCAAATCCTCCAGTTGACTTTCTGTCATCACTGCATCCTGCCCAGTCAGCATCAGAGAAAGCACTAACGAGGGTGGAATTAGAACGTCTGAACTGAAGGCCTAAGCTCACAGTATGTTTTATATACCATACAATTCTTTTAACAGCTGTCCAATGTACAGTAGTAGGTGCATGTAGATACTGACAAACCTTGTTAACGGCAAATGATATATCTGGCCTTGTCAATGTTAAATACTGTAGAGCACCTACTGCACTTCTGTACCTTGTGATTTCTTCATCTTTACGTGGCTCTCCTTCAAAGGCTGAAAGTTTTCTGAAGAAGACAATGGTGTAGGTGAAGGCTTGCAATCCTTCATCCCCATGTGAACTAGAAGTTCAGTGGCATATTTCTCTTGATTAAGTACTATGCCATCTTGAATCTTCTTGACTTCAATGCCTAGAAAGAAGTGAAGATCACCAAGGTCCTTTAAAGCAAACTCTGAACTCAGGTCATGCAAGAGAGCATTAGTGGCACTTTGTGAAGAACTTGCAACTATAATGTCATCAACATATATATCAATACAAATATAACTATGTTTGCCTTGCTATAAATGAAAAGTGAAGTATCAGCTTTAGACGCAGCAAAACCCAAACGCCTTAACTAAGAGCTTAACCTTGAGTACCATGCTTTCGGTGCTTGTTTCAAACCATAAAGTGCCTTGTCAAGTTTGCAAACGTGGTGAGGTGCCTTCTTTTCTGCATACCCAGGTGGTTGTCTCATGTAAACCTCCTCTTCGAGAACACCATGTAAAAATGCGTTCTGAACATCTAGCTGTCTCAAGCTCCATCCCCTGGAAACAACAATAGCTAGCATGAGCCTAATAGTTGCAGCTTTAACAACGGGACTAAATGTATCTTCATAGTCTAAGCCATAACGTTGCTTAAAACCCTTTGCAACTAACCATGCTTTATACCTGTCAATTGAGCCATCTGCCTTCTTCTTTATTCTGTAAACCCACTTACAATCAATAATGTTTTTATCTCTTGGCTCAGGTACAAGATGCCATGTCTTGTTTCTCATAAGTGCCATGTATTCTTCATCCATTGCATTTTTCCACTTTGGATCTTCAAATGCATCCTCTAATTTTGTGGGTTCTCCTGTAACACACAACATGCCATATTGTATAGTCCCATCAGTTCTAATCTTTGGATTTCGTATACCTTTTTGTAGCCGAGTCATAACAAGTGGAGCTGGCTGCGGTGAAACATGGCGTGCAATCTGTTGTACAGAAGATGGTGTAGAGGCTTCAGCCGCAGAAGATCCTGGTGAAAAACTGGACCCGCTTTGCACAGAAGATCCTGTAGCCTGCGGTGTGACTGAAAGAGTCGCTGCATCCAGCCTGGTGCCCGTAGAAGATCCCGGGGAGCTGCCCTGCACATGCGCGGGGGGCTGCGATCCCACACCAGACACGCCTGCCGACGCGGTTTCTGCCGCTGTCGCTGTCGAGGCCCCGCGCGTGGGACGCGGGATGGCACCTGACTTGGCACCCACTGATTGATGCGAATCAACTCTGCCTGGCGTAAAATCCCGAGCGTATCTCCGCGTGTGATCCAAGGAGAACTGGCGCACAGGAGTTCCAGGAGACAGCAGATCTCCCTCATGTTCCGCGCCAACTTCGCCCAGTTCTCGCACATGAAATATTGGATCATTTTCTTCAAAAATTTGATCATTTTCTGCATCGTTTTCTGTATCTTCTTCGGCTGCATTTGCTGCATGACCCTGCACATCAGTAGACACAGTACAAGTGCTAGTAGGATTATCAGTTGGGTTAGCACAATCATCGCCCCCATGATCAAAATTTTGGAGATTTGACGGAAGGGGTAGAATTTCTTTTCTAAGGAGGGCTCCGGCATTTGGATGAAGTTATTCAAAAGGAAATACTGATTCATCAAATACAACATCTCGTGATATATAAACCCTTCCTGTGGCAACATCTAGACATTTGACTCCTTTATGAATGAGACTATAACCAAGAAACACATACTTCTTTGAACGGAAAGCAAGTTTGCGTGTATTGTATGGACGGAGGTTTGGCCAGCAAGCACAACCAAATACACGAAGGGATTTATAATCAGGAGTAGTGCCAAAGAGGCGTGTGATGGGAGTCTCAAAATCAATGACTTTACTAGGAAGCGAGTTTATAAGATATGTGGCAGTCAAGAATGCTTCATCCCAGAATTTGAGTGGCATGGATGCATTTGCTAGTAGAGCTAACCCTACCTCAACAACATGGCGATGTTTTCTTTCGGCAGAACCATTCTGTTGGTGTGCGTGGGGGCATGAAACATGATGTGAAATGCCAAGTTGTTAAAAAAAGAGGTTCAATTTTTTGTATTCACCTCCCCAGTCGGTTTGCATGGCAATGATTTTAGTGTTGAGTTTTTGTTCAACAAGGTTTTGAAAATTCTTGAAAACTTGAAACACTTCAGATCGTTTCTTGAGAAGATAGATCCAAGTAAATTTGCTATAATCATCAATGAAGCTTACATAATATGAATGTTTACCAACAGAACTAGGAGCTGGCCCCCAAACATCTGAAAAAACAAGCTGTAGGGGTGCAGTGGATATGCTGATAGATATAGGGTATGGTAGTTGATGACTCTTAGCCTGCTGATATGGATCACACACAGACTCAATGCTAGACTCATGACTATGGGGAAGTTTATTTTTACTAAGAATAAACTTAACAATAACTGACGAAGGATGACCTAATCTGCTATGCCACTTTGCTGAAGAAGGCTTGACAGCAACAAAAGCTTGTTTATTCGATGATGATGAAGAAGATATGAGTGGATAAAGACCACCCACGCACTGGCCCCTAAGAAGTACCTTCCTCATGTCCAAGTCCTTGACCAAAAAGAAATAAGGATAGAATTCAATGAGAACACGATTGTCAAGGGTAAAACGATGAACAAAAAGAAGATTCTTTGATGTTTCAGGCACATATAAGACTTTTTTTAGATGCAAGTTTTTCATGGGGGTATTGACAATTGAACTACCAACATGAGTAATTTCCATACCAGAACCACTCGCAGTGTGAATTTGATCGCCCCCACGGTACTTGTCTCTGATCGTCAGCTTGTCAAGCTCCCCCGTGATGTGATTTGTAGCTCCGGTATCCGCGTACCAGTTGGTGTCGATGCCGTAGGAATCAGTGGCAACGTTGGCCTCCTTCTCCTCGTACTCGTCATCTTCGTAACGATCCCAACACTCACGGGCGCCCCCGCGGTGATGCTTGAGGCAGATTTGGCACTCGGGATAATCCCTGTAAGGTTGGCGTTGCTGCTGCTGTGGTTGTGGACGACCGCCTCGAGCTCCTCTGTTGCTGCCGCTTGTAGCAGAAGGAGATCGCCTCCCTCGGCCGCGACCTCTGCTGCCGCGTGCATGCCCCCGAGGCTTGTACTGGCCACGACCGTGGTAGGCCAGATTAGCGGACGTGTGGAAGCCGCCTTCACCACCATCACCGAGCATCTCCAGGCGCTGGTCAAAGGCGGCGATTTGAGCAAACAGCCCATCGACGGTGATGACAGATTTGACAGCTCCGATGGCCGCCACAACTGGATCGTAGTCCCGATCCAATCCAGCAAGCACATAATCCACCATCTCAGGATCTGTGACAGGTCGTCCTGCAGCTGCAGGCTCATCCCCAAGGCTTTTCATCTTGGAGATGTAGGAGGTACTGGACGTGTTTCCCTTCTTTGTTGTGGTTATGGCGATTCTTAGGTTTGTAATTCTTTATTGAGATTGCGATGCAAAGAGGGTAGTGATGCCAGTCCATAAATCAAAAGTATGTTCCTTACCAACAAATTGGGCGAGGACTTCTTTGGAGAGGGAGTTCAGCAAAAAGCCAAGAACTTGTTGATCCTTTGATAACCATGGTGCGTATAGTGGGTTTGGCACCATGATGGTAGTTTTGTCCGACTGCTGTTGCTCCACCATGCGAGCGGGCGCGGCGTCGGTTCCATCCAGGAGCCCCGTGACCTGCGCTCCTCACAGGCCGGGCATAACCTGGGCCTTCCACAAGAGGTAATTCCCCTTGGTGAGCTTCTCGGTTGGTGGAGATCCGAGGTTGAGGACGACAGATGCTGAGGAAGACGACATGGCGATGGAGATAGGTTCTCGTAGCTAGATAGGGAAGAGAATTGGCTATGTATACCATGTAAGGTTTAAGCGTTCCTACTCCTCAACGAGGAGCCGCGTCGGTATTTATTGATATGAGGCAGAAACAGCCTTGCCGTGGCGTACAAGGATAGAAGCCCGATCGCTAGGATTCAGGTCGTTACACGTTGTCGCTAGGAGAAGAGATAGATACGGGAGAGATACAAAAGAGAGATTGTTGAGATTACAATTGGTATTTATCTCTAATTCTAATAGTTAGATCATGACAGTTTTTTTTGTCTGAATCAGAAGAGTTCACTGCTTTTCCAGTTTTGGCACAGGCCCCCGGTGAGAATCATGACAACCAGCCACGAGATGAATAATCAGTGGCCTCATCTACCTAGTTTCATTTGATTCTTTTTTAAGTCGAAATGTACGTATGATCAGTGCCCTCTTCACAGAGTCATTTTTGTTGGGTCTAACCCTAGATGAAGGTAGAAGAAGAAGTGCACGAGAAAGAGAAATTTTCTCGCGACGTACGCCCGGCGCTCAAATGCCCTGGTTTTATCTATTTCTCTGGACTAACCAGCCACCAAATCGCAGGAAGGCAACCAAACTGACGCACACCGACCCACCCTGCAAATTAAGCACATATCCATGAATCGGTGTGTCTGTAGATATTAAAGGTGATGCTACACTACTAGGGAAAACCCTAGTAGTAGCGCGGCTTTTGAGACTATAAGCAACGAGGGCAACCGCGCTACTACTACGGCGCTACAGCTAACTATTAGTAGCAGCGCGGTCTGCACCCGCGCTATTACTATTGACTATATCAACAGCGTTTTTCCGGAATGCGCTATTATTAATTAGATGTAGCGGTTTCCTAGCCCGGCGCTACTGCTATATCTTTCATCCCCCCCACCCCCCCACCCCCCTCCCCCTTCACTTCCTACCTCGTTTCAGTTTCAATAAACTGCAATTTTCAGATATACTAGGTACTACTAGATATCAATTTCATAAAACATTATAGGTACTAGATAGTACTCCCTCCGTTCCAAATTACTCATTTTACTAGATAACAATTTCATATATAGTCAACATGCATCCTCAAGCAGTATTAGGTGATATCGACGACGATCATCATATGTAGTTCTACATGATATCAACGACGATCATCATATGTAGTTCTAGATGATATAGCCACACACACATATGTAGTTCTAGATGATATCGACGACGATCATCATCCTCTAGCCTGGGCGGTGGGTGTTCCTGATACTAATTAGGATGGCCTGTCCAACACGAGAATTCTTGCCAACGAGGAATCTGTTCCACCCAACCGAGTTTAAGTGTGTGCGACCGTCTGTGTCCATGCGGTAAGTACAGGTGGTGACGTAGCCCCTTGCGATAAGGCGTAGTCCAGCTGAGCCTTCTTCATCAGGCTCGATACCACAACTCATAGATAGGCTCTTTGGCAATTTCTGAATAAGAAAAACATATCAATTAATAAATAGCCGCGCACATATTCTTGCAAATATATTTCTATTAAGTATAGATTTCTACACTATCAAAAGACACAGTATTACACATTTGTACTAAGCATGAATTCTACTAATAAGTATATATGGATTATCTACACTATTAATAGTTCCTTGGATTCTACACTAATAAGCATGTGATTGGACTCTACACTAAAGCATATCATTGACTAGATTCCACACAACATATTATTGGACTCTACACTAAGCATATCATCGGATAATTTGCATTTGTAAGTATAACATACCATATCATGCCGATCGACCATGGTACTTGTCAGGCGGGTCACGAATGGCACCTCGACAAAGTCATCACGTGACGGAATTATGTCCCATAGGTTGCACACCTCCTCCTCGCTCAGCCTCATTCTTTGAGCTAGATGACTTCATGAAGTGGGTCCTCATCATCTTCATCGAGTGGGTCCTCACACTAGTAGAAAAACGGCCTAATGTGAAGCACACTAGTACCGGTTTGTAACAAAACCGGCACTAATGTGTGTTGGAAATATGCCCTAGAGGCAATAATAAAAGCATTATTATTATATTTCTTTGTTCATGATAATTGTCTTTATTCATGCTATAATTGTGTTATCCGGAAATCGTAATACGTGTGTGAATAATAGACACCAACATGTCCCTAGTAAGCCTCTACTTGACTAGCTCGTTGATCAACAGATAGTCATGGTTTCCTGACCATGGACATTGGATGTCATTGATAACGAGATCACATCATTAGGAGAATGATGTGATCTCGTCCTAATGATGTGATCTCGTTATCAATGACATCCAATGTCCAAATGATATGATGGACAAGACTCAATCCTAAACATAGCATAAAGATCGTATAGTTCGTTTGCTAGAGTTGATATAATCTAGGAAGGATCGATCTTGCCTAAGTGCCTATGTAGCAGTACAACCATATCATTCTGATGTATGGCTATCAACAGATAATCATTTATTCATTATTGTGCTGGTACTTTTAGGAGAGTTGTTTTGCGGAGTAACATATTTATTTAGACAATAGTTTCCGCAGCAACGCGCGGGAACCATCTAGTTCTACATGAGATAAGGAGCTCATCGTTGCAAACGACCACTGTTTCGCGTGCGGTCATTTAATAAGATGATCAGCGAGGTCACCATTATTGACCTTTTTTTTAAGACAATCCACGAGTGCCCACATGAACCGGTCACGGGCCCTGGTTATTGGACCGCATCATCATATCTATCATAGCAGGCCTGGTTATCAGAGATTGCCCAACTTCAACGCAAAAAAAAGGTAATTAAACCTAGAACTCCCGTCCCGTGACCTGATCGGAACTCAGCCAAACAAGTCTTCGATCGATCGTGGGCGCGGATCCATCGATGGGCCGCCGCCGGCGTCGTACCCCTAGCATCAAACCGATCACGCCATGGATGACGATGCCAGTCCGGTGGTCCGATCTCCCCGACGACCTCCTCCAGTTGGTCTACAGCAAGGTCGCCGGCCCGCTCAACCGCGTCCGCTTCGCCGCCGTGTGCAGGTCGTGGCGAGCTTGTGCGATGACGTCGCCACATGCGGCACCGCCCGTCCTCCCATGGCTCATGTTCAGCGACGCCCGCGAGGACGACAACAAGACGAAGGTGTACTCCCCCGAGGATGGCCGGGTCTTCCGCATGTCGCTGCCGAGCCAGGTGGTCGGCAAGCGGTTCGTGGGAGCCCATGACGGCGGCTGGGTCGCCGTGCTTGGGCACGATATGCAACTCACGGTCGTGAACCTCTTCTCCGGTGTGCCGCTCCCCGCAAAGAACATGTGCCACCTAGGCGACTGGGACAAGATTGGGAAGATTGTCTTTTCGGAATCCCCCACTTCAAGCGACTGCATCCTCGCCGCCGTCACCTCCGGAAAGAATGTCCTCCTCCGTAGGATTGGTTGTCCGAACAGGGGATGGGCGGAAAAGGAACTCGGGTCGTACCTTGTGGACATTGTATTCTGCAACGGACAACTCTATGGCCTGACCGTCTCCGAGGAGCTGATCAGGTTTGAAATAGGAGTGGACAAACATGGCAGGGCGGTGCTCAGCAGCCAACCGCACACCATGTCCATCCGAGCGCGTCCCCGCAGCATGACGCAACTGAACAACATCATCGAGTTACACGGCAAGCTAGTGATGGTGGTGAGGAGATTGCCGTCAGATGAAGCCTTCCTTGAGCCTTTCTTCAAGGTGTTTGAGCTTGCTGATGAATCGATGACGGCGGAGTACGCCTACAAGTGGGAGGAGGTAATGTGTTTGGGTGACTATGCCATTTTTCTAGGGAAAACATGGTCCAAGGCTGTACATGTGCCATCTGTTGGACACGGTGGGTTACAGAGAAGTTGCATCTACATTACTGATGATATGGTGTGCTCCACATGGTTGGAAGATAATCGTCGTCATTTATTTCCTAAGAGTGATGATGCCATGTGGCAGATCAGATCATATGTAGTTGCTCGTGCTCCAGGTGGCATGTGGGTTCTCCCTCCGGATTTCTAGCCAACCAAGAGTAGTCTAGGATGGCAACTTTGGCTTAGTATATATGAGATATTAAAGTCAACCTTTACCATAAATTGAACCCTATAGATTATATATATACAAAAATTATGAATCATTCATTCTTGTCTTACTATTGTCACTTAATGTTTTTGGCTATGTATCTCGACAATACATTTTGACTTTCTATGCTAAGATCAGTTTTAGATTCATGTTAATAACTTGTACTCCCTCTGTACTGCAATACTTGTAGTTGGGGGAACTTGTACTACTCCCTCTGTTCACTTTTGTAAGACCTTGAAGACATTCTAGACAATGTGCAAAACAGCCTATTTTGAGTTGTCTGAAACAACTTTACAAAAGTGAACGGAGGGAGTAGTTTCCACCAACTATAAGTATTTCGGTACAGAGGGAGTATCATGCAATGACACATACCCTAACACACATAGAGATTCATTTTGGACCCTTGTGTAATTCAAACAAGCACCTAGATGACATATGGTTCAAGTGCAGACTGTGTAGCAAGACATACTAGTGGTGTTTGAAATACAAACATGATGTTGTCGTCAAATCGGATGACCACCAGCGGCACCATTCGGAGCATAGGTCTCGTTGCTCCCACACACACTCATGGAGGGGTAAAATATTTTTCTCTATAGGGTATATACACATCATGTACATTATTTGATCGACCATCGTGCTAGCCTTTGGCTCCGTTATTTCAACTGATGGCTTTAATTTGCTATGGGTTGCAGTTGAAAACTTATATGCAACGTCCTAGCCTTTGACTGTATAGCAAGTTCTGGAGGCTGTGTGCGTCTACGGTCTCAGGTCGGATCCCTCTGGATTCGGTGCTTGGAAGCCGGAGGTGAGAGCAAGCTGTCCTTGGCTTTAGGAAAGATCGTCCTGGATCCGGCTTGGCGGCCCGGCTAGGTTCACAATATAGTGGAATCTTATGAACCATCAATGACATGTTATACAAATATAACTAAATCTATGTACGATATACTCCCTAAGTTGAGGCACTTATTTTGGGATTGAGGGAGTATGTCTTAATTCAATAAACTGTATCAAACATTAATAAAATCAATTATTAAAAAGATATGTCCAAATTATATGGTACTTTGGTATCTGCTAGATAATTTGTTGTGCGCTGGGAAAATTGGAAAACCAGAAGCGGAGGTGGAGTTAGGTAGGACAAAAGAAAGGACATAAGACAAAATTTCATATATTTTTAAACTAGGCGAGATTTTACAAAACTAAATGATGCGTCGGAGAAAAACGTTATCTGAATTAAGCACACACAGATGCTTAGAGCTCATCTCACACGGGGAGGGCGCTGTCCGTTGATCAGACCATGTGAAAAATGCCTGACTTGCCTTCGGGGATTCTGCCGCTGTTAAAAGTTTTCAGTGTCAGTTAGTGCAAAAAATACTCAGGCAATGGTAGTTTTGTTTGTATTGATTGAGATGAGGGTTTATTGCTTTGGGTTTATTGCTTTATCTGACAGAAAATAGTTAGACCTCAGTGTTGATGCATCATTAAATTGCAGTGGTTCATGAGCATTGTTGAGGAAATCGTTAACTGGTAGCTGCTCGGTTGGCTAGCGAGTAGGGGATTAATCGGCTAATCGGCAAGTTAATCGGCCATTTAATCAATTAATTGGATGATTTTTCGGTTTATCGGCTACTCGGTGACCCTATGAGTAGGGATTAATCGGCAAGTTAACTGGTTAATCGGATGAATTCTTGAACAGGGTTCATGAGTGTCTCTTTAAGAACTGCCAGCCAAGATGTTGAGTATTCCGAGTTTCTGACGCATTGCTGCTTTGCAGCTACAAACTATGGAGATGTTATCCATCAGTGAAGACAATTCCACAGTAAATATGCAGCAAACATTTACGCTGTCCATATAATTTAGTATGCCATATCTTTTGGTGCATAAATAATGACATCCAATCATATCTCAAAAAAATCTTATAAATCAAGTTGTAGGACATTTGTCTGTCCTCCTTGATTTGGTGTTCATACAGTACAGTTAATGTAAACACCCTCACGTTTTGGCCTTCTAACTTGTAGGGTGTTGATAATGTAATAAAGAAAAACTATCAAGACTTGTGCATAAACATCAATACACTGTGTATACGATCATCACAATTGTGTATTTTTACAAGGAAAATGGCAAATCGATCTTAATGCCTGTGAAATCATTTATTCAACTGATGCAGGTATATCATCTCATACCTTTCGTGCTAACCCTATGCCGCCGAGACCATAACAAGGACAGACAGTCGACATTGATGTTTTAATCCCTTTAAATGGCAGGGAGAATACTGATCGTCAGAACATCCAAAGCATTTCCTTAAGACTACTGTACAGACATGAACACAATATCTATAGGGTAATCACAATTGTGTCTCTCTTTTTTTCACAGGGAAAACGATGATCCATCGTCGTGTAATAGTGTCCGTGAAGTCACTTATTTGATTATTGCAGGTAGATCATTCCATACCTTTCGTGCTAATCGTATCATATGTTGCCGAGACAACCATAACATGGACGGACAGCGGCTACTTGACCAGGCCTAGGCTGAGGATGCCGAAGGAGGTATGGGGCCAATCCTTTTCCTTGGCCTTAGTCAGCATGGCTCTGCCCCAGGACACCCACCCCTCCCATGGCATCCTCTTGTCCCAGCTGCTCCCCCACTCCAGCAGCAGCTTCAGCCCTTCCTCCGCCTGCTCCTGTGCCTCCTCGTACATCTCCGCGTTCAGGCACATCTGCGCGAGCACCAGCCGTGGCTCCCCCACGAACGGGTTCTTGGCGACGCTCTGCCGGAGCAGCTCCTCCACTTTGGACCGGTCCGTCGCCTCCTCGTCGCTGCACACCGCCTCCCAGTAGAGGTCTCGCGCCGCCTTCTGGTCTTCAGCGTCCAGCACCTTCGTGCAGCTGTCGAACACCGGTGGGATCACCAGGGCGATGTCCTCGTCGCGTGTGGCAGCAGAGTCGTTGCCTTCTTGGCCGGTGGTGTGTGCTCGGTGAGCTATGTATATCTCCTCCTCGCGAACAATGAGGTTGTAGAGCACACCCATGCGGGAGATGGACGTGGTCCAAAGGCCGGGCTTGCCTGTGCCAGGCCACAGTGACGTCCAGGTGTTGCCTCGGTACTCAAGCCGGCCGTTGGCGTTGTCAAAGAGGCGGTCCTGCCAGTCGAAGAGCTGGTCACTGAAGTCTGCCATTGTCATCATAAGGAATGTCGCCGCTACCCGCCTAGAGAGAGCCACCTCCTCACCAGTCCTGCAGGGCAACGATTTACATCAGGTGCACAGTAGAAGCAGAGCAATCTTTTCTGAACTCCAAATTCTCATTCAGTTTGGATAAGGTGCAGAGACTAGCTAGTTTGCTTAGCAATTTCCCTTTTGCTTCACTCAGCTGCCTAGTCTGCCAAGTTCAGAATTCGTTTTTGTGTGTGCATTGTGGTGACTAGTAGTGAACCATGAATCCATTGCAGACTGAAATTATTTTGACAGCACAGGTTTTCAGCAGAAATAACACGCCATACTTGCAGGTTAACATAGCGCGGCAAGATGCCACATAATGTTCTAAATTTCCTTTGCAAGATTGTAAAGACTGTTCCAAGTTTTTCTCTCGCGGCAACATGAGTGAGGTTTTTAACTGTACGTTGTGCCTGAAACAAAGTTGCATGATGCAAAATTAGCCCACAATCATTTTGACACATTTGGCCCATTTGTAGGTTAGAAGGTAGTTCCAGAATTCTTGGCAGATACTGTGTGAACACCTATTCAGAATATTTGGTCCTCGATTTTTAATCTTACTGATAAGCTTGGTGAACTCTGTAATCTGTCAGTATTTCCAAACACTGCTGTGCAGTGTTTAATACTCCTCATATTCATGAATACTTGACATTCAATTCTTAAGCTATCATCTTAATCTTAAGATTTCTTGATACATCTGTCAGTAATATATTTTTACAGAAACACTACACAAACACAACAGTATCAAATTCAGTTATCTGAACATGAGCACTGATTTCATTCAGGTAAGCAACAGAACATCACAGTCAGAGGCACACGGACGCACCTGATGTGCTTGACGGTGATTCCGTCGGCGGGGAGGAGGCGCTGGATCTTGCGGCGCCAGGGCTCTTCGTCGTCGAACACGCCGCGGCGCGCGTCCAGGACGGACTCCTCGGACCGGGCGAGGTCGGCGGCGAGGTCAGCGTCGTCGTAGTGGAAGAGCAGGTCGTCGTGGACGAGCTGCTGGCGCGGGACGACGCAGAAGAGGTGGACGAGCCGCTCGGCCTCGTCCCCGACGACGGCGGCGACGCGGCCCCGGCCGACGTCGGGCTCGAAGATGGCGAGGTTGACGTAGGAGTTGGAGTAGGCGGAGTGGTAGAGGCCGCAGCGCGCCACGGCGTCGGGCGCGCCCCAGAGGCGCAGGATCCGGTAGACCTCGAGCAGGTGGGCGAAGAAGGTGCCGTGCTTGTGCCAGCACTCGCCGGCGCCCGCGGCGCGCAGCACGGCGGTGAGGGCGGGCAGGGCCGGGTCGCCGCACTGGTCCTCCTCGCCCCGCAGGTACGGGCGCGCGGCCGCCAGCGCGTCGGCGAAGGTGGTGCGCGCCGCCATGGGTGTCGCGGTCGTCGGTCGTCGGTCGTCGCCGGCAGTGGGGAGAGATCGGGGGCGGGGCAGGGCAGGAGGAGGATGCCAAAGTTGTCTGTTTTGTTTATGTTGCTGGCGCTGGGCCACCAGTTGCCCACTTGCTACTCCACTCTCGTGAGGGATGTGGATAGACAACCTTTGGCATAGAGAGGAGGTTGCATACAATAGAGAAACGTGTTGGACCAAAGTGAGGAAAATGTTTGTTTTGATCCAACTAATGTCTTTTTTTTTGTACATTCCAATTGGATAATTTATACTGAGAAGATACTTCTGATATTTATTTATTTTATTATTTATTCTTCAATGACATAGTAGGAACTCCCGTGAAAAAAAAAATATAGTAGGAACTGTTTTTATGCTTAGAGCATCTACAACCGGGCGCCTCAAACGCCCGGGCTGACGGCCCGGTCAAATAAAACATAATCCAGACGGGCGCCTCAAACCAGTCTCAAACGCCCGGGCTAACCAGCACTCCTCATAGCTACTCCATGCCACTCCACTCCGCCATCCACACTCCTGCATGGCGATCTCCTACCTTCTCCGGCATGGCAGGAAGCGGATCCAAGTTCTACACCTCTAGAACCATTGGTCCGGAGCTCAACCCACGTAGCCCCGAGAAGGAGATGATCGTCTCCCTTGCGCTCCGCCACTCTCGAGAGGAGGCCGACCGATGACAGCGCTCGGACTTCTTCTGTCGCGAATCCATTATGTCCGCCCAAATGGCGCATGGATCCGGCATGATGTGTATCGTCGCTGCCTCATCGGAGGCGGTGCGGTCCGTCTGGGTCCGAACACGGCGGCGGATCTGCAACTGCTTTGTTGGCGCGTCGAGGTGAAGGTGAATGTATGGGCGTCGTTCGACGCAAATATGGCGTGGCGTGCCTGCCGTGCGAGGTAGCGGGTGCGAGAGGCTGCGGAAGCCCTCACGGCGGTGGACATTTGCGAGGCAGAGTCACATTCTCCGGCGCCTAGTATGATGGATCAGTCCGGGCACCGCAACTGCGTCGTGGTGGACGTCACAGGCTCCTCCCACGATGGATCCATCATCGATCTCTTGCCCCCAGCACTGTGAAGGCTCTAGACTCCAACGAGAAAGAATGGGGCATGGGAGAAGGCGGCGCCTTGAGTCTGGTGAGTCGATGTGTATCCCATGTCCTACTCTATCTCGCCGACGACCAGAGCAACAATTCAAGGGGCGCAGTTAGCCACTGGACATGAGAACAGCGAAACCGGACGAGCTTCGCTTAGATTAGATTTTACGTTGGTAATAGTATGGATTTGAAGTTTCTTAATTTAGGTATCCGATTGTCAAGGAGATTATTTTATGGCATAACCGGTCATTGTTCGTGGAAGTGCCAGACGTTTTCATGGGCGTTTTAATAGTCGGATTTGTTGTATCCGGTTGTAGACGCTCTTACTATGGTAGATAGTGCCCAACTCAAGCGTCTTGCACCCCAATGTCGTGTCGTGAGCCTAGATCGTTGTAGCACCCACCTGCGTCGTGAAGCTAGTGAGTCATTTTTACTCTGACCAGGAAGTCACCAGACTTTGTCACGAGAGATGCCAGCAATGATCCAAACATGTACCAATAACAAGGAGAAGAAGGTGAAGGCATAGGCGAACTTGAAGTAAATAACATAAAATGGAATAAATGAGTGCAGTAGAACTAATAAAAAGTGGACTGGCAGAGAAGCAATACATTCTCAAGGAGTCTAGAATTTCCATTGGTATGTATGCACTTCGACATATGCTATGGCATAGTGTCGACTGGATACTTGAACCACTCTTGACGTTGCTTGGAGGAGCCGGGTACACAACGCATTGTACTCTAGATAAACTTCGTGCCATGCACACTACCACCGTAGTTTCCCCCTGCAAGTTACAACATCGATAATTAAGGGTTTCGCCGTGGACGTGGCCTCATTAGCAAGGGTTCTCCGTAATTCCCCTATCAATTGTAAAAGCTAGGGTGAAGGCTTTTACTGTCACCTCAAATTACCTTCACTCTCTAACCTTTACAACGACAGTGATACACTTCGTGGCCTTCTTGTGGTAATGCTGAGTGGGGCCTCTTCACAACATTCACGAAAATCTCATATCCTTATTATCATTTCAGCACCCATGCATACCAAGGTTCATCCATATCTCCGGGAAATAGGGGTTTATTCGTACGTATGGACAACATACATCATGCAAGCGTGATGTCTACTACGTAGCTTTATTCTTGTAAACACGTGTTGGGCCTCCAAGCGCAGAGTTTTGTAGGACAGTAGCAATTTTCCCTCAAGTGGATGACCTAAGGTTTATCGATTCATGGGAGGCGTAGGATGAAGATGGTCTCTCTCGAACAACCCTGCAACCAAATAATAAAAAGTATCTTGTGTTCCCAACACACCAAATACAATGGTAATTTGTATAGTGCACTAATTCGGTGAAGAGATAGTGATACAAGTGTAGTGATGATAGTAGATATTGGTTTTTGTAATAAGAACAATAAAAAACAGCAAGGTAACGATTGATAAAACGGAGCACAAACGGTGTTGCAATGCTTGAAAATGAGACCTAGGGTCCATACTTTCGCTAGTGCAATCTCTCAACAATGCTAATATAATTGGATCATATAACCATCCCTCAATGTGCGATGAAGAATCACTCCAAAGTTCCTATCTAGCGGAGAACATAAGAAGAAATCGTTTGTACGGCACGAAACCACCTCGAAGCTATTCTTTTCGATCGATCTATCCAAGAGTTCGTACTAAAATAACACAAAATAATTTCAGATTTAATACTCGATCCAACAAACAGAACCTCAAAGAGGGCCTCAAGATTTCTAACGGAGAAACAAAGACAAGAACGTGCGTCAACCCCTATGCTTAGATTACCCCAATGTCACCTCGGGAATCCTCGAGTTGAGTGCCAAAACATATATCAAGTGAACCGATATGATACCCCATTATCACCACTGGTATTCGTTTGCAAGACATACATAAAGTGCTCTCAAATCCATAAAAGTATTCAATCCGATAAAACGAAATCTCAAAGGGAAAACTCAATTCATCACAACAAGGAAGAGAGGGAAAAACACCATATGATCCAACTATATTAACAAAGCCTGCGATACATCAAGTTCATGCCATCTCAAGAACACGAGAGAAAGAGAGAGAGAGAGAGAGAGAGAGAGAGAGAGAGAGAGAGAGAGAGATTAAACACATAGCTACTGGTACAAACCCTTAGCCCCGAGGGTGGACTACTCCTCATCGTGGTGGCCACCGGGATGATGAAGATGGCTACCGGTGATGATTCCCTCCTCCAGCGGAGTGCTGGAACGGGGTCTAGATTGGTTTTCGGTGGCTACAGAGGCCTGCGGCGGCGGAACTTCTGATCTAGCATTACCCCGACGGTTTTTCGAATATTTGACTATTTATAGGGCGAAGAGGGAGTACGGGAGGCCACCGAGGTGGGCTCAACCTACCTGGGCGCACCTGGCCCCCCAGGCGTGCCCTAGTGGGTTGTGCCTCCCTCGGGGCACCCCCAGGTGCTTCTCTGACCTATTGGATGTCTTCTGGTCCATAAAAAATCCATAAAAAGTTTAGCGGTGTTCGGACTCTGTTTGATATTGATTTCCTGCGATGTAAAAAACAAGCAAAAAGCAACAACTGGCACTGGGCACTGGGTTAATAGGTTAGTCCCAAAAAATGATCTAAAGTTGCTATAAAATGATTGTAAAACATCCAACAATGATAATATAACAGCATGAATACTTCATAAATTGTAGATACGTTGGAGACGTATCAGCATCCCCAAGCTTAATTCCTACTCGTCCTCGAGTAGGTAGATGATAAAAGAAAATAATTTATGAAGTGTGAATGCTAGCAAAGTGCACAAGTTTGATCAATGAAAATTTCAATCACTTTTCCTAGCATCATAACAGCAATTCTTACTTAAAAACTTCTCATGTTAAATAAGTAGCAACCAATTCACATATTAAGGTTCAAAGAACAAATTCTCTTGAAACTCAACAACCTATGTTCCCAGTCACCAAGCAATTGCAATTCAACTTATTCAACAGAGTCTAAGTAAGAGCTTCACATACTCAACCATCATATAGTCTTCTATGATTGCTAACACTCAGCGCATATACACATGAGCAAAACATTTCAACCAGACACATAGAAGGATAGGGGCTTATTGTTTTGCCTCACAACGTATTCACCTCAAGGGTGATGTCAACAATAATAAATCATGCTACCCATATCCAACTGGATATATGTGCCTAAATCTTTCCTCCCCACGTGATGCTTGCCAAAAGTGAAAAATAAAAAGAAATAGAGAGAAAAACTTTGACTCTTTGCATAAAGTAAATACTGGAAAGTAAAAGATAGGCCCTTCTCATAGGGAAGCAGAGGTTGCCATGCGCTTTTTATTTGGATGCCCAAGCTCTTAATGCAAAGGAATGTCACGTTATATTGCCTCTTATGATAGCAACCTTTATTATGTAGTCCGTCGCTTTTATTAATTTGCACTTGAGATGGAGTTACTTCCAATCGCCAAGCCCTTTCTACAATTGCTTTGCTTCCTTTGCAGGGAGGGGTATCTTCTCAACCCATGGATAGAAAGGAAGACACTGCCCAATTCCAAGATCCCAATGTTTCTCAGCAACTGATTGTGTGGGAGGTCACTACTAGAAAGGATGTCATTGCGAGAATTCATCCGCCCTTGCCCGTCCCTACACATCAGCTGAGCTTCGCTCATATGAGGAGCGGTGTAAAGCACATGATCTTAGGCCCGCAAAATGGAGTCAAGCCCGTCTAGGAGAACCTTGGTTCACCTATAGAGACTTCTCGAGAACCAACCCGAGACTTCTAGCTTCACAAGTGTCTCAGCACAACCACCTGTTGTAGCTAGAAGGTGAAGGTCTACGAGCTTAATAGGAGACTCGCCATTGACCAAGTGTGGCCTGGCTTCATGGTCGTTCTCTAGGTAAAGATTGGGTACTTCCTCACCTTCAAGGCCTTGCTAAGGATAATTGCAAGGTTGTCGTGTTTGACCTTTTCGACACGGAGGTCGTGGCTAAGTGTGGCCAACACGAAAAAAGTTCCCCATGATCCAAGAGCAGTTGTCGCTATTTTGATTTATAGGTTATTTGGATTCTTGGTTGCAAGTAGTCTTTGCATCAGGGGCACAATGGGTCATCTAGTTTAGTTAAATATCAGTCAACTGAACCCTTGACCCCTTTTTTAGCTATTTCTCTTAAATTCAAGACAATTATCCTCCCTTGGACCCTTGACCCCTTTTTATGTAAATTCGGTCAGTCTCCTTTGTTCCACTCGTCCTTGCTTTTTTCTTCTTATTGGTTCCATGGCCAATGAATAGGTTATAGTGTAAATATTTTGGAACAATTCTTAAATATATTGACCATGGGATGTAATGTGTCCAATCTAACAAACTTATTGATATGAAATTTTGGAATTATGTCTATCTTAGATGTAAGTAAATATGAAACTGAGTATATTAGGTGTTTATACATGATTTATCAAATTGTTATTTTAGGTCTTGTATTCTAGTATGTCCTATGTCATGATATTTATATTGTTAGACTAGTGCCCTAGAATATTGTACTGATATATTTATATATTTGGAAGCCAAAAAACATTAAGTGATAGAACTTAGTTCATCACTAAATCCGATATTTTCAATGTGCTAAGATTTAGAAAAAAAATGATCTGCTTAACAACCCATGCTAACATTCTCATGGGAAGTATATCTTTTAGTGAAGAAATGTCATTTCCATCCTTTTGTACTTGTAATATTGACCCATACATAGCTATTTCTGACTTCTTTGAGAAATGACAAGGAAAAATAAAAGAAAAAATCCAATAGATGTACCATAAGAAAATGACATATTATTTCTCAAATAATAAAGTTCCTTATAAAATTAAAAGTATTTAGTATAAATAACTAAACCCAATTATTAGTGAATGTGCGCATGACTAGATGTGACAAGTTTTAGGAGTAATGGACTAAAATAGTTATAAATAGTTAAACCCAACTGTTAATAAATGCACTCCAAATGGATATTAGTAATTTCACGAGTAACCGTCTGATCGCGGAGACAAGTTGATAGAGTAAATTAGTGAGTGTATATGCTAGTAGCAGATGGGATAGAGTAAATTAGTGAGTGTATATGCTGATAGCTACAATGCCAATGACTTACCCCTCTGCGAGTCATCGGACTCCATATCAACGACACGGATTTTATAGGATTAATTAATGAGACGATAGATGCCAGTGTTGCATAGTACTTCTATACAGTGAAACAATCTTCACCACTCGTTTTTAACCTGGTAGTTCAAAATGACCAAGTCAGAGAACCGTAGTTGTGATTTGACCACTCCAAGTCAGCCAAGCCGGGTCCAGAGTTAACATACATAGAATACAACAAACATAAGAAGTGCAATGTCTTGACTAGCTTGCAGAACTGCTGAGTGATCCAGTGCAACTGGTACATACGTACATGATGATACATCTCCATCCACTGGTATTAGCTATCAGTAGTTATTGCTCAGACAACCAACGTTAATTACAGTTCCAGGGGCACACAACTATCATGTCGCCATTAATTACAGTTCTTGGGGCACTAATAGAAAACGGAGCTTTAAAACCGGTTTATAAGGGCCTTTAGTGTCGGTTCTGTAAACGGCACTAAAGTGTGGGCACTAAAGGCCCCCCCCTTTAGTACCGGTTCGGCACGAACCGCCACTAAAGGCCCACCACAAGGCGTGAGCTCGCGCCGTGGCATGGGGGACCTTTAGTAATGGTTGGTGTTACCAACCGGTACTAAAGGTTTTTTTTTATTATTTTTTTGAAAATTTTGGAATTTTTTTTCGATTTTCAATTTTCTGAATTGAATTATTTGATGATTTAGTCTCTAATCACCCCTCTTAACTGCTCAAGTGTGGATCATTCATTCCAAATCGTCTAACTTCCCGATCGGTCACCCATCCTCTCACTCCCCCAGCCTGAGCACGCTTAACTTCGGAGTTCTATTCCCCCTACTTTCCAAGTCTGCACTTGTTGTTTTCCTGACAATTGTAAGCTATCAATCCTATTAACCCTCAGCAGTTTAGCTTGAGCATTAGGTCACTCGTTTCACCATTTGAGTTTGAAACTATTATTCTAAAAAACAGTAATTATTTAGTAACACTAATATTTCTTGAATAAGTTTGACCATAGTTTGACCATAGTTGGACCATAGTTTGACCAGATTTGACAAAATTTTAAAATTTGAAATAATTATTTAGTAACACTAATATTCTTGAATAATTATGTAGTAATATTAATACTTCTTGAATAAGTAGTTTGACCATAGTTTGACAAAAATTAAAAAAACTGAAATTTGAGCATTTCTTTTTTTCTTTTTGGAATTTGAGGATTCTAAAAAATTTCAAACAAGCCGTAGGCTATCAAAATCAGATGCGGATTTTCGTGCTAATTTTTTTGATATATTATACGTTTTTTTCCGACATCGTATGCAAAAGTTATAGCCGTTTTACATTTTCCCTACACTTTTTGCAAAACATGTCCAAATTTAAGTTTTCAAATTTTCATAACTAATAGGTGTAGTAATATAGCTACCTCTCGAAGGATTTTATTTTCTGAAGTTTTTATCATTTTCTTTTGATTTTTTCAAAAACTAAAATGGCGATACACCGGGGGGGGGGGGGGGGGGGGGGGTAGAGTTTGAAATTTGCCCTATAGTCCCGGTTTGTGTCTCCAACCGGGACTATAGGTCAGACCCCTTTAGTCCCAGTTCATGGCACGAACCGGTACTAAAGGTTATCCCTGTAGTACCGGTTTGTGCCACGAATCGGTACTAAAGGTGATTATGAGGCCCCGGCTTGACGCCAGCCTGCCACCACCCCTTTAGCACCGGTTCGTGGCATGAACCGGTACTAAAGATTCAACACGAACCGGCATTAATGCATAGCCGTTCGAACCGGCACTAATGATGCCATTAATACTGGGCCAAAATCGAACCGGGACTTATGTGTCTGACATTAGGTCCTTTTTCTACTAGGGCACGCAGCTGTCATCTCGCACGCACTGAATTGAAGTGACTGGCGCCCTACAGCTCAGAGCAACCTGCTCCTAGGAGCTTTCTGTCCTGGCTGTTTTGATGTATGTCTATCTCTCTCTTGAACTAAGCTATTAAAAATGCAGGTACAGCCCCTGCAAAATATTAATAATGCAGGTGCAGGTGATGGCTCCGTTGATCTAGATTCCATCGTCGTTTCTTGACGTACTCACTCTTGTTTCGGGCACGTTTCTTGACGTGCTCGCAAGCGTGCATCGACCTGTAACTTGATCCTATGCAAACGATCGATCATGAATAATCAACGTACAGAACTACTCCTTCCATTCCTAAATATAAGATCTTTTAGAGATTCCACTATATATTACATACAGAGCAAAATGAGTGAATCCGCACTCTGAAGTATGTCTATATACATTTGTATGTAGTGCAGATATGAGCCGTGTCTCGTCCCCCGTCGCCGGCCTTCCTCCACCCTCCCCTCCCCCTCACCACCGCCGCAAGCCACCATTGGGCAAAGCCCAGGCAGTGCCGGCGGCGGCGGGGCTTCTCCCCTGGTGCAGCTTCCCTTCTTCCTCTCGGCGGCTTAGTCACTCCCGGTTGGCTTGGTGGCGCGGCGCTTCGAAGCTCCGTCGGCAGCTCGATTTGCGGTAGATTGGAGGGCATGTTCCCGTCTGGTGGTGCCGCCTAGACAGCGGTTGCGGCCTAGGGCTCTTGACCCCAGATTGGATTTGGGTGGTGCTCGGGCCTGGCTGTGGCTGCCTGTCAGGCGTGGTGGCGGCGAGTCTCGCGACCTCTGGGCATCATGGAGGTGCCGGCGGCGGCGTGTGCTGAGCCTGGTGATGGCGGCGACCATGCACGGGAGTTGGATTCCTTTGAACAGAGCTGGGTGAAAACTTGCTTACGGCTACTGTCAAGGCCGGCGGTGGCGGCGCCATCTGCATTGTTCCCTTCTTGAAGGCATCATCGTGGAGAAGTTCAAGGCCACTCTCTGCTACCTCCAGGGGAAACCCTAGATCGGATGATCGGATGACGGTGGCGCTCTAGTGTCGTTCCCCCCTTAGAGGCGTCATTCTTGGAGGTACACGCGTGATCGAGGGACCAGAGGAAGGATTCTTTGGTGGAGCGGTGCGTCATCTCACTCATTGATGGTGGCGGATCTCGGCGGCATGGCGCTGTGGTGACTCGGCGTCCGATGCGCGGAGATGGACTCACGCAGGAGGATGACGCGGTCTGGCGTCGTGGTGGCGTCGACGACAGCTAGACCGAGCAAGGTAGATGCAGCAGTATAACTCTGAAGATGGATTGGTGGTAGGTGGCTGCGGCAGCCTCATACCCGGTAGGCGTCCTGGTTGAGGAGTGCGCCGGACCGGTGGGTGCCCCATACCCAGCAGGCGTCCTGGATGGGACCTCAGGTCTTAGATGTTAGGTTTGGCTGCGAGGTCTGTTTGGTATTAGGCCCAGACTATCAGCATCCCTTCATCAATTGGATAGGAGTAACGACAGATGTTTCCTAGACGGTGGCTTTAGTCTTATTGTTGTATTACTTGTGTGAACAATTAATAAAGTGGTTGCATGCATCGTCCAGATGCAGAGGCTGGGGGTCTTTCTCTTTTTCTAAAAAAACATTTGTAGGTAGTCCACAGTAAAATCTTTAAAAGGTCTTATATCTAGAAACAGAGGGAGTAATACTTGACGTACAGAACTAATATAAAAATATAAGGAGTACACATCAATCATGAATCATCCATGTACTTAGAGCAACTCTAGCAGAGTTGCCATATTGGTAGGTTCCATTTCATATGAAGCACACTCTATATGGAAGCCTCCATTTTTTTGTGAGAAAACTTCTGATAGGGAGCCTTGGCGGAGCGGTAAAGTTGTTGTCTTGTGACCATGAGGTCACGAGTTCAAGTCCTGGAAATAGTCTCTTGCAGAAATGTAGGAATAGACTGCGTACAATAGACCCGAAGTGGTCGAACCCTTCTCCGGATCCTGTGCAAGCGGGAGTAGATAGTCGGGAAATAGTCATACTAAGGCCCCATAGGACTACACACCAGAATAACAACCGCCGCCGATGAAGAGTAGCGTAGATCGGAAGAATCCAACCCGAAGACACATGAAGCTAGACGAACGACGACCAGATCTAAGCATATCCACCAAAATCACCTCCAGACACCCACCGACAATACAAAGCGCACCACCGGGACGGAAGCTAGGCAGGGAGAACCTTATTTCATGTTTAAGGAGCCGCCAGTGTCACTTCTTCATGAGCGGAACACAAACCCTAACAAAAGTATTAAAAAGCATCTAAAAACAGAGCCCTCATGGATCCACTGCGCACCCATGGGCCTCAGGCCAACAGAGAAGAGGCGGAGCAGCGGCAAAGCCCGCGCCAGTGGGAGGCAGGGGAACCCTAATCCTTTTTAGGTGAGGAGGAGGCGGTGGCTGCTGCGTGATTTGACACGTATAGTCTTAGGACCCACTCGTCCGTGAGACATCAATATGTTTCTTTTCCTTATTTAAACGGGAGGTATATGTATGAGTGGCATACGTGTGTTTTTTTCCCTTTCATTGCGACAGCCCTCGGTCTTATTCTACTCCCTCCATTTTATAATATAAGACATTTTTTGACACTAAAGAGTAGAGTGTCAAAAACGTCTTACATTATGGAACCAAGGGAGTAGATACAATCACATATATATAGTGACACGTGTCAGGCGAAGCACCATTCTGGACCCTAATTTTGTTTCTTCTTCTGGCGTACTACCATTGTTTCATCAAACCGTACGGCAAGTGTAGTATATATATATATATATATATATATATATATATATATCATATTTTATCCCTATTTTTATACCGCTGGCAACGGCATGCGCTCAAAATCTTTTTCTTGCATACATACAAAATTAATTGATTAATCAAGGTGGAGAAAACTTGCATTGGTCTGCATGGCATGGCAAAGCTTGAAGTGTGTCCATCCTCGACGTTCACGTCACTCGCATATAGTTGGGCTACTTGCATGCAACGCACTGGACTAGAACCGGATCCATCCGTTGGTCTTATCCTCATCAACCCGGCCGGCGAGGCCTCCTAACCATCGTCGCAACCAGATTGAACCAGTCAGGAACGATAAACCGAAGAAGAAAACCGCAGGGATAATGGAAGGGGGCCCACTGGTCAGACTCATTCTTCCGTTCTTCCCTGCTTTAAAATGGCCAAAGCAAAGCCTCCCTCCGAGCTGTTGGTGTTGGGCGCCACTTTCTTTTCTAGGAGCTTCTCTTCCCCGGCGACACACGCCTGCTCCTCCACCGTCTTCATTCCTCATCGTCGTCGACCGGCAGTGATCGATTACAGCAGGTTAGCCAGGTAACAACCACCCGAGCCTCTTTTTTCTTGTGGTTCAGCTCAGACCTCCATACTGACGACTTCCACCTGAAATGTTCTTACCACTTACCTTTCGAAAGATGCACGAATTCTTTTCCATTTTGGGTCTACATCATTAGTTCATTACCTTGTATGAATATGTACGGTTATAAAAATCCTCTGAGACTAGTTAAAAGTCGCGGCACAACTTGCTGCTAGCTTTCCTCTGTGTTTGGAACTTCGGACTGCTGAGAAGGTGAGAACTGACAGGTTTTCATGAATGAACGCTGGCTGGGAAGAAGAAAAAAGGCAACAAATTTAGTTGTGCGATCCATGCTCGTGATCCTTGCCTGCTGCGGCCACTTTGGCTAGCTGTTGGACGTGGATGTGAGGCTCGTGAGCGACATAAATTGGGCTCCCTCCCTCCCTCCCTCCCTCCCTCTGTTTGTTAGTTGGCAACTTGGCGTCCAATTTGACCAAAAATCACCGCACCTTTAGTTATTCAGCACCCATGCTTCACATTCTACTCTTCTTTCCTACCTCTCCCTCATGCAAGTTGCGCCATCATTGTTCCCGCTGCAGCTTGGGCTCTGAGGTGGAACCTCTGTTCTGTTCTCTGTCCAGCAAACACTTTCATCTCTAGTTCACGATCCCTCATCTGCAAATGTTTGCAGGAGATAGGTTTTGACAGATGGGGTGCTTCAGCTCCAAGCCGGACGACGCCAGCGTGCTGATCAGGAGGCGGCCTGCCAGCATCGGCGAGGTTGCCGTCTTCGTGCCGGGGCTGCGCGTCCCCGAGCCACTGGAGCTGCCCCCGCCGCTCGCCGACAGCCTCCCCAGAAGGCTCACCGAGCGGCTGGCCGCGTCGAGGGACCGCATCGCCAACATGGCCGCCCGCGAGGCGCTCGCCGTCACCAAGCCCCGCAGGCGTGCCGCCACACAGCATGGTTCGTCTTCGTCCATGATTCATTTGTTACACAGATGTTGATAGTGCTAGCCTTTGTCTGAATTTGGTCACTGACAGTCTGAATCTGTAGCATGTAACACTCTGAACTTGGGAACCGGCAGTCTGACCCTTGCACTTAAGAGTCTGAATTTTCTTTTGCATTTGACGGTCTGAATGTTGTGCTTGCAGGGGCGTCCACGTCCGCTGATCTTGTGCAGGCCTTGGAGGAGTACCTGCCAGTCATTCTAGGGATGGCGAAGGATGGTAACTCAAACATTTTAACCTGTACACCTTGTGCTTGATCCATCTGTCTCTGAAGATTCAGACTTATTTTTGCATTCCCATCATTGTTACTCGACTCTTGGCAGGCAGCGAGCTGGAGGACAAGATACAGTTTGCGTGGATGAACCAAGAAGACGATGCAGAGGTCTGCACTGCACAGATATAGCCAATCTTTGTCTTCTGCAAGGATGAAACCTGAAGATTATTAACCTGTCTCCATGTGTGCAGGAGACGGCACTGCCCAGCGCCTGGTACGAGGTGCTGTCGGTTCTGCACATGATGGCCATGCTCCGTTTATCACAAGCAAACTCCCTGCTACTGCCAAAGACGTCTCTTGAAGGATACCATGCCAAAGTATCGGAAGGTTAATTCCCACTGCGACTGAATCAAACAAGTAGTATATGTTTCAATCTTTCTGAATGTCTGTACCCTTGTACTTTCCACTTCCCAGAGAACAAACGGGCTTCTGTCGAGATATTCCTCAAGGCAGCCGGGCACCTGGAGTGCGCCATGCAGAATGTTCTTCCCAGGATGTCGCCCGAAAAGAGGTGGTGATCTTGCCGCTTGCCCTAGCCAGCCCGGCAGGATGAGCAATGCTCCAAGCTTCCATTTTTCTTCAGTTATTGTTCAGTAAGGATTGAGTACTGACTGCCATTTCGTGTAGGAAAGGTCTTCCCGTGGACCTGTCTGAAGGGGTCCTGAAAGCTACCTGCATGCAAGCACTCGGTCAGGTAACAACAACGTTTTTCTTTTTCTTATTATTATCTGATAGTAACTAGAGAGAGAGTCAGAGAGAGATCACATGATTCATCATGCCTGGTGCAAGTAAGATAGCATGCAGTTGAGATGTCGGCTTCTCGGTTAGTTCATCGACCATGGTATCTATGTGTGTGCCAGGCAATTGATGTTCAACTTGGGTTGGCAATTGACAGTCCAAAGGCTACCCTGGCTGTCAAAAGGAGGCTGGCATGTGAGATGGTCAAGTGCTGGCAGCAGGTAGGCATCATCATTGATTCATTTCTACTGATTTCTGGTTATTTTGCATCTTCTATTCGGGTAATGATATTTGTATATATGCCAGAGTTCTGCTTATGTTTGAAAATGCCAGCTATATGTACTGTTCATCTTCGCATGAAGCATAATATAATTTCATAAACAAATAAAACATAGGAAAATACTATAATCTATCCCAGTTTTAAAATATGTACAATCATGATGGTTTCATCCGCAGGCACATGAAAGCATCGCGGACATACCTCTGCTCGACGGCTGGGGCGAAAAGCACAGGCTCTTTGTCAAGTGGAAGCACATGGAAGCAAAAGTACATATGCAGGCTTTTGCTCATATCTCTGAACTCTGAAATGATAAAATGACTGAATTTTGGTCACTAAGCAAAAAAGTAATTGTATCATGCAGGCTGCGGCGTATTACTACCACGGGCTTATCCTCGACGAAGGCAACACCGAGAAGTCTCACCGGGCGGCCGTGGCGGCGCTGCAGTCCGCGGAGGAGTCCCTGAGGGAGAGCAGGGCCGTCTGCGAGGCCTTCCACACCGCATCCCCCTTTTCAAGGCAATCTACACATATTACCAAAAACAAAAATTTGCAATTAATTTACCTAGCAAGGTGAGATCGATGCTAGCTATCTGTATGTGTTTTTCATGTTGTTGCTGAATTTTGCTGCAGGAGCCCGACCCTATGGGGCTCGATGAAGTACCTCCACGACAAGATCCACAAGGACTCCAACTGCAAAGTCCGCATCAACAAGGACCTCTACAGCAATGTCGACAGGACACACGACACAGTGCCGGCGCTGCCGGATTTCGCGGTGGCCCTCCAGCCGGAGGAGTACCGGCTTCCTCGCACAGACGCTGCTTCTGCAAATGACTAGCTGCTAGCTGAAGCATGTCCGTATGCTGGTCCTTGATTCACCGGATCCTAATTAAGCAGCTTTATGTGTACCTTCCCATCGATGGATGGATGATTAATTTGTGACTGAATCAGACGATGAACTGAACCGCACACTCTCGAAATGCAGTCACAGAAAGGAATAACATTCTTGAGCTGGTTTCAGCAGCTGAAATAGAGTGATTGACATGTGCTCTTGTTCAAACATGTAGCTGTCCATCTCCACATCTCTAACTAGTATCACAAACACCAATCACTTGTAGAAAGGGCTACAAGGCACAACATTGCCGAAGATGGAGGACAAAAGACCATCAAACGGGGAGCAGGAAAATGCCGCTGTAAATGTCACACCAACAATATGTATTCTCCACTGAAGAAGCATAGTAAAACCAGTAGTCAGGCATCCGGTGTACCGTGACAAATAAGTTTCATGACTCCAGGATCCCACCGTGTCGCAGTTGCATCTTCTGTCCAGGAAATGCTGTAAGCCCCAACATTCTTTGCATCAGTGTTGACCGAAACCATACATCCAGATACCATTTTCTTGTAGAAACCGTGGTCCTTGAGCTGCACCATTGAACCACTTCGAAGAACGCCATGCGGACCTGAATCTTGGCAGAGTTATGAAATCCGGCGAGCGACCGTTCTTTTTTTGGTACATGCACAAAATTCTGAACATAAAAGTGGCTGCAGATTCTCTGGGAACGTCTGTCAGTGCTTGCTGAAGTACCGACTTGCTGCCGTCCCAAACAACTGAATCCATTAGCAGGTTGTGCTAATAAACTCCCTGCTTGTATGGTTTACCAGCAGATCAAAGTTGTCAACCTAACAACGTATCCAATCACTAGTATTTGCACACTGCGCCTGCGCCGACTGGATTACCAATTCTGCTATAAGAAACAGCTGGAACTCCGATGCCATTATTGTACTAGCAGGCTAGCAGGCTAGTAGGCAGTAGCATCCACGCATAGCTCTAGAAACAGGGAGAAACCTCCAACCGCGCTGGTGGCGGTGAGCACCTCGGAGATGTCCGCCTTGTCGGCCGACACGCCCGGCGCCCCATCGAGCACGACAGTGGCCGAGGATTCGCTCCGCGTCGCTTCCCACGCGAACCCGGGCAGCCGCACTGCGGCGTCGGCGTGGCGGCATTTCGTCGAGCACGTGTCGGGTGTGTCGGCGCGGGAAGCTGGAGCACGTTCACAGAGCCTCCGGGTATGAGGAGATGGCCGGAGCAACCACCCGCGGAAGCAGGACGTGGCTGCAGCATCAGCAAGAGTTGCAGAGCGCTGGCAACCACACCTCCGGGCTCCGGCGTCGGATCCCGGGCCACCCGTCGCGTCCGCTTGCAGGCTGGAGCGCTAGCAGCTACGGCACGGCTGGTGCCCTGGCGTGCCACGGTCGCCTGCACCCCATGTGCCTCGCTGCCAAGGAACCTTGGCCTGCTGTGTCATGGCCGCGCCTCCCTCCGGCGGCGGCGAGGCCGTCGCATATGTTTCGTCGGAGGCGTAGGAGCTGGGCCGGGCTGGCGCTGAGAGGACCTGGGCCGGGCTTGCTTCGGGCCCACTCCACAACTGGATATCCACATCGACACGTGCACTCCCGACCGACGGAGACCGTCCCACTCCCACCCACCCCCTTTTCGTCGGGCCGCCGGCGTAGAGTCCTCCGCCGCGCCGGATTCTAGCCCGCGGCGAGTGCTGGTTTGAAGTCACCCGCGAAACGTTGGCACGAGCGACCGCCTGAGATGCATGAGACAAGGGGGGTGGAGGTGAAGCCCCGGCACGTCCCCAGCCACGTCCAGCCGCGGCCACTAGGGGTAAGAGCATCTACAACCGCAACCTGCAAGTGTGACCTCCTATGCGATCACCAACACGTTCGGGCGCCTCCGTGAACAGCGACCGGTCATCGCTCGTTTCTTCGTGTTCGCAAGTGTCTCCCTCAAATTTGGCCCCTCGGATCTATACTACCTATGAAACGTGATCAACATTTTACGTAGATAAAACTTGAACATAGCACTAGCAAACATAAAAACTTGAATAACAAATTTCCTACAATGATCGTCTAAAATTTCATACAATCGGACACAAAAATGTTTATTGTCACATAGATATTGATAATCCTAAGCGATAATAAACTAGTTAAATGGATTCCATGTGGAAGAGAAGGGCGTCAGACTTCACCGCTTCCTCATTGGCCATCACCATCACGCAATTCCGGTGCCCAGGCCAGCCGTTTGCACCCATATACCTCCCCTAGCAGCACACCACCTCCCGACAGCCACATTCTTCGGCATTTGGTAGACCGTTTTCCCCGCCACCGCACCCCAAACGTCGACGCCACCAAGGCACCACCCCCTGCGACGAGTACTCAAGCTCAACAACCTCGCTCTCCAGACACCGCCATGCTTGCCGATCGCCGACAGGCCTGCTACCTAGTCTTGAAGAGGCATGAGGCTCTTCACCAGCTGGCTTCTTCCACGACGCCCGCAAACTGTTCTACGGTTAATTTGCTCGCAAGGTACAAATGGACTCCGGCGACGAGTACTTTTTCCACAATTTCATTTGCGATTCAGATGATTCTTCATCCGATTATGAGGAGATTATGACTGTTGCTTTGGTCGTCCATGACCACCTTAGTAGGTAGCGACCGATCTTCAGGGGTCGATCCCGGGCACAGTCCGTCGTTGGATCGCAACCGAGAGAGGGGCCATTGCCTACTCTAGCAGGACTACTTCGAGTCTCCCAACCCGCTCTTCATTGAGAGGGTGATGGCTAGACATGTATTCAACCATATCTGGGAGGGGGTGATGGCGTACGGTAAGTATTTCGAGTGCAAGGAGGATGCTTGCATACGGAGTTCCCGGTGATCTCATTGATGAGTATGTCTGAATGAGCGAGTCCACATGCCTAGACTCCATGTATAGGTTCTGCAAGGCTGTGATAGCAGTGCTTGGCCCGGAGTGCTTGAGAGAGCCAACTGCCGCAGATACAACCCGATTGTTGGCAATCAATGCCAGCAGGGGCTTTTTTGGGGATGCACTAGTAGAAAAAGGGGCTATGGTCCAGGCCGCCTCAGCCCATTAGTCCCGGTTCAGTCTAGAACCGGGACTAATGTGAGCAGTGGTCCCGGTTCGTGCGGCTAAGACATTAGTCCCGGTTCATCTAGACGTTTTGGTCCCGGTTGGTGGGATGAACCGGGACCAATGGGCCTCACTCCTGGCCCACAACTATTGGTCCCGGTTCGTGCCACAAACCGGGACTAAAGATTAGACCTTTAGTCCCGGTTTGAGGCACGAACCGGTCCCGGTTTGAGGCACGAACCGGTCCCGGTTTGAGGCACGAACCGGGACTAATGGGGATGAGACCTTTAGTCCCGGTTCGTGCCACGAACCGGTACTAAAGGTCCCATTTTCAAACTATACCCCCCCTGGATCGCCTTTTCAGTTTTTTAAAAAATAAAGGAAAATGATGGAAATGTCAAAAAAATAAAACAAAATAAGTTTCACATGTGATATGTGGTCTAGTTGTTGGGATAATTTATAAATATGAATTTTGACTTTATTTACAAAATCTCTCTGGAATTTGTAAAATGCGCATAACTTTTGCATACGAACTCGGATGAAAAAGTTTTTTATATGAAAAATCATCTACTCGAAAAGTTACATCCGATGGAGACCGACTACGGCCTGTTTGCAAATTTCTAGAATCCTCAAATTCCAAAAGGAAAACAAGTTATGCTCAAATTTCAGTTTTTTTAAATTTCAGTTTTTTAAAATACTTATTCAAGAAGTATTAGTGTTACTAAATAATTATTCAAGAATATTAGTGTTATTAAATAATTATTTCACTTTTTTTGAATTTTGGTCAAATCTGGTCAAACTATGGTCAAACTTGGTCAAATAATGGTCAAACTACTTATTCAAAAATATTAGTGTTACTAAAAAATTACTGTTTTTTAGAACAATAGTTTTAAACTCAAACAGTGAAATATGTGACTTCATGCTCAAGCTAAATTCCTGAGGGTTAATAGGATTGACATCTTACTATTGTCAGGAAAACAACAAGTGCAGACTTGGAAACGAGGGAGAATAGAACCCGGAAGTTAAGCGTGTTCAGGCTGGAGTAGTGAGAGGATGGGTGACCGTTCGGAAAGTGAGATGATTTGGAATGATGAGGGGTGATTAGAGATTAAATTGAGCAGTGATGAGGGGTGATTAGAGATTAGAGGTTAAAATAATTCAGAAATTTGAAAATAAAAAAATTTAAAAAAAATTCAAAAAAAATCAGGAAATTTCCTTTAGTACCGGTTGGTATTACCAACCGGGACTAAAGGTGGACCGGCCACGTGGAGGGGCTTTAGTCCCGGTTCTGGATTGAACCGGGACTAAAGGGGGGAGGTATTAGTACCGACACTTTAGTCCCGGTTCCAGAACCGGGACTAAAGGCCCTTACGAACCGGGACTAAAGGCCATTTTTCTACCAGTGATGCTTGGTAGTATAGATTATATGCACTAGGAGTGGAAGAATCACCCTTCTACTTGGCAGGGGCAGTATATATAGGGGCCATGTCAAAGCTTGCACTATCATACTTGAGGCCGTGGTTTCACAAGATCTCTGGATTTGGCACTCTTTCTTCGGCATGGCTGGATCTCACAGCGATATCAACGTGCTTTAGTGCTCTCCGGTGTTTGCAAGGCTTGCAGAAGGCAACGACTGCCCGGAGGTCAATGTTGAGATCAATGGCCAGCACTACAACAAAGAGATTTGCCCAAGAGTAAGAGAGTGCTAGGAAGGATGTGGAGCGTGACTTTGGTGTTCTTCAATATCGATGGTGCATCATACGGTATCCCATTAGAACTTGGAGCACCAGGAAGTTCGTGGGAGGTGATGACTGCTTGTGTGATTATGCACAATATGACCATAGAGGATAAGCGCCCGTAACGTAACTACGACCAAGGGTTTCAGTTTCAGGGTGAAAATGTTGTGCCTCAGCATGAAGGAGCGGCAATGTTTGCACAGTTTCACCGAATTTCATCATCAAATGCGTGATTGGGAACTCATAGTCAACTGCAAGATGAGATTTAATTGAGCATATGTGGGCTCACATTGACAACAAGTATAGATGTATCGGATATCTTTTCTTTCAAATCTATTTGAGACAATTTAATTTTTATTTGACCTGTAAACTACGAGATATTTATTTGGTTGTCAAACTATGAGATATTGCATTTTGTTTGAGTTCCAATGTTGCAAAAAGAACCAAAAATAGCCGCAACACGGTCGCGAGGACGAAAAATGCGTCTGCACATCGGGTGCATGGCGGACGTAGACGGAAAAGGGGACGGACGAGTCGATCCAAACGAATGAAGAGCGAACAAAGCACATGTTCTCATTTGGGTCTGCGCGTTGAAATTGCTCTAACCAGCTGCCCCTTTCCCGGTTCCGCCCACGTCGCGACTTACTTTTTACCTGGATATAGCTCGACAGCAAAAGCAAAAGCACCACACGATCGCGCACGTACCATCTGCCGGAGTGAGAGCGAGAGCGAGATCACTGACCGATGAGTCTGACACGCGCGCACGTTGCGGTGAGATGCCGGACAAAGTACATGTGATGTGGGCGTGCATGGACGAAGTACTGGCTACAGTAGCTAGCTAGCTAGCCTGCCTAGCAAGCATACATGGGAGGGACGGACGGGACCCTGCCCGGCCATTCCATTTGTAGCCTTCCTCATGTTTCCATCTACCGACTGCTACCCATCACCCGATCACCCTCTCCTGCCTCGCATCTGCAGTGCCTACCTTCTCTTCTTCTTCCTCCTCCATTATTAAAGCCCTCCTAGCCCCCTCCGCCTCTCCGATCAGCTACTCATCCGAGCCTCTCTAAGATGACGGTATGCCGTCAGCGCCTTCCTCCCTTGCTTCCTCGATCCTCCATGATCTTTCTTTCTTTCTTTCTTTCTTTCTTTCTTTACTGGTTCAATGCTGGCTATAGCAATTCTAACTCCACGACCCTCTCCTCTTGTTCGCAATTCTTCATTTCATTTTATCCGTGACGAGCGCTAATTTGTCGGTGACTTGTGTTTTTCATTGATGAAACATTTTCATCAACTTCAAGTTTTTTTCAGTTAATTCTCTTAAAGCAAATAGCAATTCCGTTCATCAACCCTCTTGTGCTCTTGGTTTTAACAGCTCCTTGGTTGGATGCACCGGAAGCTGCGAAGTAATAACGACGTGTTCAAAGAGTTCAACACCGCCGGAGGTACGCTCGCTGTACTATCGATCAATGCACTCGTTTACTCACCGAAAGTGCCTGCTTTTTGTATAATGATCTTTTGGTCATGCTTCCGGTCTAATAGATGGCAGTAGTATGACCGTTTGATCCACGTAAATCGTATCCACATGATTTTTAAGATACACCCAAGTTTTCCTTAGATATTGGAAGGACAACACTTTCGACCTCTGCACTGCACAAAGGGTGCACATAACAACCAATTGTTACATGTTGAAATATATTGTCCACCTTTCTTCATTAGTTTGAACTTTTGTATGAATTGCTTAGCGTACGAATTAAATGCTATGAGCCAAGTATATATACTGGTAGTACGACAGTTTGATCCATCATACTAAATACTCCCTCCGTTCCATAATGTAAGACATTTTTTGACACTATACTAGTATCAAAAAGCGTCTTACATCATGAGACGGAAGGAGTAGTTTCTACGTGGTTTTGAAGATACATCCAAGTTTTTCTTAGATAGTGGAAGGACGATACTTTGAGGCTCTGCACTAGCCCAAGGGTGCAAATAAACAATTATCACGGACCAAATATATACGGGTAGATATGAGACACAAGCGTCAACGACATTTTTAGCGGCATCAAAAATTGAATTGGGATAGACATGGATAACTTGGAGAACCGAGCAATAGCCCAATGGTAAGGTTGCAGTCGCGCTTCCTTTCTGACCGGGGTTGGACTCCCGTCGAAAGTGAATTTTCGGTGTCTCACCCAGGTGGGCTTTATCTTAATATATTTTCGACAGAGCTCCTCCTCCATTGGATCTCAATACATGCATCGTTTGATAGGATAATTGGTACGTGAAGGGTGGATCATTGCCGTTAGTGTACAAATTGCACACCGCAGATTTGAACAGTTTATATTATGGACCACCCAGGGAAATCTATGCACGTTGATTTGCCATCTTGCGCTTGGCCGCATTGGGCATGGCAAACCCGGCCTACACACATGCCACTCCTTTCCAGCTTGAGCACCCCTATCATTCCATAGATATAGATAGTACGGAGTGTTTCTTTATAGATAGATACTCCAACCAACACCAACGTTGTTCAGTCTATTTTTTTCTTCTCTTTCCAAATGCCCGCGTGTATTCCTGGATCACGAGGGCATATTCTCACAGAGATGATTGGCCCTACGCACGACGACGTTGTCGACCATTATACAACTGGGGATTGGTGGCCTAGGAACCTGTTTGGCATCACTGTGAGCAACCAGTGTTGCTCTGTCTCATAGTTTGGCTAGCCAATTTTTCTTCTAGCTAGTTTTATCAAATAAATCATAAATTTTGTTTAGCAAAATCAAAGCAAGTTCGGTGCGCTCTTAGGACCATTGCTCCGTCATTTCTAACAATCAAAGGCGTCAAGCCTTTATACGTGCATGTCCATTGGCGTCTCTATTTTGTTTTGAGCGTGGAGTTACAAATGCCACATGATTAACAATTGAAATGGTCTATCTCACCAAAAGAAAAAAAATGTTGAAATGATTCAGCAAGTGCTTGGCTCTTAATGTGTTCACTGCAGGTGGGGCCTGCAACTGCATCGCTGGACTAGCCTCACCGGACGATGAGTACTACGGTGATGATGCTTTCGTCGCCAACAATCCTTCACCGTCGGTCAACGCCGACGACCTCTTCACCTTCGGCGGAAGTGGCCTCCTCACCATTGGCACGCTAGGCTTCGCCGCCGTTAATGTTCCTGGAGAACACGTGGGCGATGGAGACTATGACGTCGATGATGAAGACTGCGTCGACATTGACCTTGACAGCATCGATGGCACCATCGGGGAAGTTGACAATGGTGATGTTGAGGATGGTGCCGCCACACCTACCTTCACCTTCCCCCAGCTCGAGGCTACCGCCACCGAGAAGGTGATGGTCACCGTCGAGGCGATCGCGGAGAAAGATGACGTCGCAACCACGGAGGACGACCTCATGTTGGTGAGTGCTGAGTTGGAGAAGGTCCTCGGGGGCAGCAACGTGCCGTCAGCGCGGGTAAGCTTCGCCATGGGCGTCGATTGCCCACTGCAGGGCTTCCTACTCGGCTCCCCAGTGTGCAGCGACACTGAATCGTGGCCAGAGAAGCCAAACGGTGGTGGGCGTCGTGCCTCGCTCGGTGAACTGTTCATGCGTACACGCTTCACGGAAGAGAAGGGGGCCCTAGTTGCTGTCCAGGAGAGTGAGGATGGTGGGGAGAGGGAAGAAGGGAAAGCAGGGAAAGGTGGAGATGGCGGTCACAAAAGGACGAAGAAGTTGAGGGTGAAGGATGAGAAAGGTGCCGGCGGGGACGGAGTGCCAGCCAGTGCAACGGCAAAGAGCAAGTTTCAAAAGGTACCTTCTTGTTCCTCCTTTCCCTTAGCACATCACCTATAAATTTGAAAAATGAATTGATCTTTGGTTGTAAATTAATCTACTTTTGCTTTGTTAATTCCTTGACATCCAATAATTTTATCTACGCGAGGTGTACAGTAAAATCGATAAAAATTCTATATAATCTGATTTTTTTTCATGAAAGGTGCTTGAGCGCGTCAGGCGTGTTCAAAAATTTGTGGGCAAACAATATGCATGGACCTCGCTCCAAAAAGACAAAATCGGCTATGAATAATGCATTTTTTGAACTTTCTCACAAACCCAATTTTTTTCTTTTTTGACATAAGCTCCTCGAATGTCCACACTCCATCAAATTTGGTACGAGCATCACACATTCGATCATATCGCACCACAAAAGAGTTCAGCATTTTTATGCTATTTTAAATGGTTTTTACATTATTTTTTGAGTTTCTCTCTTTGGGATTTTACCATTGTATATATGTCTTATCTTCAGTATGACTGGTCAATATATTTTAATAAATTTTGTAAATTCTCAATCCATTGAGATGTTTCTAAGTCTCAACTACCTTTTGGAAAATGCAACTTTGGTTTAATGAAAAGTGCATCATGTACTTACCGATCCTAAGACATAGACAGACCATATTTTAGTTTGAGTTGAGTAACCCAATGATCACATCACTCTATACGTTGCACTATATTTCCATCTTAACTTCAGTAAGATATTCCATTGAAAACACAAGTGGTTCAATTATAGCTTAATTGAACATTTTAAGCAGTTACCTAGCTAGTTAAGAAAATTGAAATATATATTGAATTTATTTGGGAATGTGTATGTATTTTTGAATGTAAAAAATATGTCATGAAATAAAATTTTAACACGACGAAAATTGCAATGTTGAATCAATCCATAGAAATGAGTTGGGAATTGGTCCGACAAATGTGCACTTATAGTTAATGAATTAACATAAGATCAAGGCAACACTGAGAGTCCAATTACTGATCAGAAGAGACCTTGCAATTCGAGGCTCCTCCATATCCCACTGCTTCAATAATATCATTTCGTTTCAACCATCATTATCATAATTATTAGTTATGTTCCCATGGGAAACGTCCATTCCAACCTAGCTTCTAATCAATGCGTACCGCTGTCAAGTGCCAACTAGGTATTGTCAACTTGTTGGTAAAAGTGGGCGCATTGAGTTGACATGGCAATTTGTTTGCAAACTCCTGTCTAATGCTATCTTTATGCATCCCAACTTTCTTGATGGACCATTTCATTTGTCAGTTTATCCTTAGCCACTTAAGAAAGATGCCTGGCCTGATCCTTTGACATGATGCTTTAAATTGGAATATATGTTTTATTTTTCGAGGGAGAGTTCATTCAAAGGAAGAAGTGTTAATTTGCTCATATGTGTTGCAGATCCTGAAAATCTTCCACAGGAAAGTCTACCCTGAAAGCACTATGCTGACCAAGAAGAACCGCAAGCGGGGTACCCCAGACAACGGCGGCGGTGGCGGTGCCACCGACGAGTCGGTGCCCTCACCGACTCCGAAGAAGACCGGGCCACGCAGGCTGAGCTTCGGCTGCTGCTGCACAAAGCGCTCCTTCAACGCCTCCCCTGTTGACGACGGCGGTGAGGAGCTCAACGGCGACAAGAGTGGCCACTGGATCAAGACCGACGCAGACTGTGAGTGCAATTAATTAATATTGCTTTCTCTTTCTCTTTCTAGTGGATCAGTCAGTGTTACTAATAGTGCTTGTGCATGCCCATCATTCATTCTCGAAACCACCTAGCATGCTTGTACAGTAACAACCTTTCCCATCACTGAAATGGACACTTGACAGTGAGATATTCCCTACTATTTTTGGAGAACGTTCAAGAATTAGCCAGCTATATCAATCTAGCATATGCACAGTAATTCCATCACTAAAATGGATAAAGACCCACGCAGACTGTGAGTGCAATTAATTAACAGTGTTTTTTTCTAATTTATTAGTGCTGGTGCATGCCCATCATTCATTCTTGAAACCACCTAGCATACGCATGTATAGTAATTAATTGTTCTTTCCCATCACTCAAATGGACACTTGACAGCGAGATATTCCCTACTATTTTTGGAGAATGTTCAAGAATTAGCTAGCTAGCATGCATAGTAACCCCATCACTAAAATGGACACTTGACAGTGAGAGATATGTTCCTTACTATCATTTGGAGAATCTCCAACCAGATACCACTGTATGCGCTGTACTTACACTCGACCTGTACGTCTTTGTGACTTTGATGATGCAGACCTGGTACTGGAATTATAGATGGATGCAAGGAAGCAGGAAGAATCAACAACTGTTGGCCTGAATGTGATGATGAACGAATGGAGCATATATAGTGAGTATGTATCATATGTGTTTTCCAATCCTTATCCCCCTGAATGTGTTGTATGTGTCAAGAGCATAAAGAGAGAAAACGACTGTGAAATTATATCATGTCAATCAAGTGTGTGGTGATGTGTACATGTCCCTGTGGGCTTGTGACAGAGATCACCACGACGTGTACTAAGATTTGATTTGCCTCCTGTTGATGCGATTGGTGCTTTGAGAACTTAGCTGATGGCCTTGTGTGGGTGCAACAGTAGTAGGGCCTGCTCTTTCTTTGCTTCCTCTTGAATGAACTCTTATTAGTGGATTGCTTGCATTGCATGATTGGAGAGATTGCTTTCAGGCTGGTTGGTGCGTAGGCTATTCCAGGTCATCTCGTCCGGCCTGGGCCTAGCTATCTAGCCACCAATGACAAGTACGCGCTCAAATCCAAACGATAGGAGCACACTTACTTGGCCGTGTTTTCTGATTGATCTCGTGAGTCGTGTGCTGCTGATCTACCCATCATGTAGCTGATGGCAAAGGTATATGTAGTGGAGGCAACGGGACATAGTCTTGGATTTTTAGGACCAGGCGTCCGGGCCTAACTAAGCATGAATGCCTGAAGGCCCTCATTGTAATCAATTATCAGTTTTGCTATAACTCATCTAGCTGAGTTCTAGTTATGTCTCGTTCACCTTTATAGCCATTGGATGATATTATAAGATGCGTGTGTGCTGACGTAGGTTGTAGTACTACTTTGTATCTGTTTTTGTTTTTCAGGTGAGTGAGACCAAATTATATCTCATCTAGATGAGTTCTAGGCACTCCCTTCCATTGAATTTGGTCTAACAGTATGAAAACTCATCGGGTAGCAAAATATAGATCAGAGGTACGGTCTAAATATACCCTTGATCCAACCTGCACCGTAGCCATCACTAGTGCTCTGCCTATGCACGCATGTTTAAATTACATAACTATAAGGATCCAATCTGAATCTATATATGTGGCAGTGTGCGATACATGTATAAAAGGAATCCCAAAATCGACTAGCATAACATTGAATGACATAAGCCAAGATCGAACAAATAATCTCACAGATAGGAAACGGCAATTTTAACAAGGCTTATATATAACTCTGAGTCAAACGTTACTCTGTACGTACCACTAGTTCTCTGATCTATATGACCCAAATTAGGGTGAAGCTTGACCTTAATACCATGTATGCTAGGAATAAAGCTAAAGGTCTCCATGCTAGACTACGCTTTATCGGCTAGCAATCCGGTATGCATCTGACCTTAATACCCATATGCAACTTGAAGCGCGAGTAGCTACATAACATCCTGCTGATCTAATACTCCACATGGCATCGTCACCGCCTTCGTCCCGCATAGGATATACGCGGTCACCTTGGTCGTCCAACCAAGTTGAATGCACTAGATCGTCGGTATAGATGTAGCTTCTCTGCACCCCGCCGCATCCAGCCACCGCCGTGCACACTGTCTTGGACCACATCTCCCCTAAAAATAAGGCGTTGTCACCCAAGCTCGTTACCTCCTCCCACCTATGAGTGCACTGTATCGTTAAAGTTGATTCGTTAGAAAGTTGAAACACCTTAAAATAAGGCGCAAATAAATTCCTCACAACCATCGCCAACTTGCCATGCAACTCAATGATGTAGTTTCGACACACGACGGGATTACTAAGCTTTCAGATCGGAAGCCGTTGAGGTTCGCGGGTGATTATTGGCCTGCCGTCTTTGTTCACACCTATTTCAAACTTGACTAGGTCCTCAAAAAAGGTAAGGCCATAGAGTCGTCCATTGTAGAATATGATGTCCTTAAGTCTCGGCCGATCAAGTTGTTTCACTGTCCACCTGTTGTCCTTACAACCAACCCGGCAGATGGCGATGCCGCATTGGGGGATGATGGCGGCCAGCATGCATCCACTTATGGTGGGGGATTCCGAGAAGACAACCTTTTGGATTATGTTGCTCGAGCGGCTGGACGTGACTGTTCTCATGTCCTTTGCAGGGAGTGGCACCTCAACACCGGAGAAGAGGTTCACGACCGCAAGCTGCATGTTGTGCCCAAGCATGGCGGCCCAGCCACCGTCGTAAGCTCCCACAAACCGCTTTCCAATCACTTTGCTCGGCAGAGGAATGTCATCGACGCTATTGTCGCGCGATGAGGAGAAGAGAAGCCACGGTATAGTGGGTGGAGCCATGTGCCGCGGCGCGATTGCAGAGGCTCGCCACGACCTGCAAATGGCGGCAAAGCGGATGCGGTGGAGCAAGCCGGGGACTTTGACGTAGACCACATGGAGGAGATCACTGGGGAGATCGGACCAGTTGTGCGTTGACGTCATCAGTGGCGCGCTCTGTCGGATGCTAGCTAGATAAACGGCGCCGCCGCCGGCGGCCGTACGTTGATCCGCGCCGACGAATCGAGGATCTGTTTGATTGATTGAGTTCTGAGACCGTATTCCGTACGAACATACTAGGTGCAAGCGTACACGTGTACACGTGTGTTTTCCCCATGGTCTAGAAAATTCATTTAAGTCGTCTCCGTTGAGCTTCTTGTGTTGAGTTCCGACCGATATACTAGGAAGAGTACACGTTGGCTGTAATAAAAAGGAAAAACGATCAGGAAACTAGTTGTGTTTCCTCTGCCAAAAATTATGTTTAGATTGACCTTCTCGTCTTGTTGTCAATGGAGAGGAGCTATATATGAAGACCCAATCTATTCTTTTCTTTTACGGATCTATTCATGTTCATAGGCTCATAGCATGCATGCACCGGCTAGCTGCAACCCATGGCTGCATGGCCGAGTGGCATGTCTAGGCGGAGTTCCTGGCTGAGTGCGCCGGCGTTTGGCGGCTATCGGTCCAGTGTGGTGGATCTGCTATTCTGCTTTCTGGCTTTTGACTAGGTCATGGGGATTGGATTCGGGATTGTGGCGGCCTCGCCGCGGATTGTGGTCGCCATCAAAAGATATTGTGAGAGTTTCATATATGCAGATCTGGTGGTTCACTTTGGTGGCGAGAAGCAAATAATGGACGATGTCTTGATGCAGAGGGATTGTTGTGCAGTGGCGGCGGCCATATCGTTTGTAACTGCTGCGATCGTGGAAAAGTGGCGGCGACAATACATGAATGACCTTGATGGTGGAGCTACTTGAGCATCCGGTCTTGAGCTCTGAGGTGAAAACCTTGTTCTGGCCCGAGTTGGGTATACCTAACAATGACAATGTTTTGACGTCGTTACCTTGTTGAAGGCATTGTTCGGAATGTTTGGACTGATTCTTCAGGGTGAAACCTAGATTCTAGCCTTGAGTGGCTGGATCCGGTGATGGTGACACTTGAATGTCACTCCCTTCCTTAAGGCGTTGGTGTTGAAGAACCTTGTCGTCCACGTGTTTTCATGAGATTGTCGGTGCAAATATGGTCATTATTATAGTTTGCCGATCGTGATGTGATCGCTTTGTTTTTTTTCTTTTTTCCTCGCCTACGCATAGCTTTTGTCTTGTATGACTTTGCTATTTGCTGGCGCTTTTTTTGTGAGCGTGCCTTGGTGTTGGCTATGTGCATCCTACCTATGCAGAGACTGAGTGTGTGCTCATTGTGTTTGTATGTTTTTTATGCTCCATTTTGAGTCAATAAAATCCACCATTTATCGGAAAAAGCCTCGTTTCTTCGTCGGTGTTGATGCTTCCACATGTTGTTGTTGTTGTTTCATTGCTATTGGAATCAATTAACAATTCTTAATTAAATTTCATAATATGGAATTATGAATCTTGTGTTATTGGTGCTGATAAACCTGAGAAGGGCCACGCTATGCGTCAGTTGACCGGCACAAACTCAGAACGGTGCACTCGGGAGCCATCCGATCCGTCCATCCACTGGTAGAAAACGAGGCTTCCATACGCCCCCATTAGTCCCCAAAACAATCGAACCGCGACCAAAGGGGTCTTTAGTCGCGGTTCGGGAGAAGACCCGCGACCAACTACCTGGGCCCAGCGCGCTCGGTCGACAGCTGGCGGACGGGAGGGGCTTTAGTCCCGGTTGGCGTGGCCAACCGGGACTAAAGGTCCCAGAAGGCCTTTAGTCGCGGTTGGCCAGGCCAACCGGGACTAAAGCCCATCCAGCTGGCGGACGGGAGGGGCTTTAGTCCCGGTTGGCCTGGCCAACCGCGACTAAAGGCCCATCCCTATATATACTCAGCTCACTTCACTTCACTCGGCTCACTTCACAATTTTCAGAAGGTGGTGGTGGGGTGATGGTGGGTTTGCTTTTGGTTTCTCCTATGCACACAAGGTGTTTGATGAAATGTCCGAGAGCCTGAAACAAGCCACACTTGAGTTTTCTCATTTATTTTTCCTCCACGATCGCGGTTAGCAACTCGAACCTTTCATGTGTCATTGATAAAATACGCATGTGTGTAGTTCATTGTTTAATTTGTATTATTTCTAGCTAGTTAGTTTAACAAATGCATGATGGTTAATTATATACTTTATATAATAATAATGCAGATGAATCGGCAATGGATGTACGGTTCCCGACTCTCCGGCGAGTTCACTACGGATTTGAAAGATTTCCTCGTAGTGGCAAATGCGAACAAGCAGCAAGGTTTTATTATCTGTCCATGTGCTGTCTGTAAGAATGAGAAGGGTTACTCCTCCTCAAGAAGAGTTCACATGGACCTGCTTAAGCATGGTTTCATGCCAAGCTATTATTGTTGGACCAAGCATGGAGAAAGAGGGGTTAGAATGGAAGAAGATGAAGAAGGGGATGATATCGATGACAACTATCGTGATCTTTTCGGTGATACTTTCATGGAGGATGATGCTGAAGGTGTGGAAGGGTTAGGTGAAGGTGAAGAAGAGGCACATGATGAGCCCGCTGATGATCTTGGTCGGACCATTGCTGATGCACGGAGACGCTGCGAAACTGACAAGGAGAGGGAGAATTTGGATCGCATGTTAGAGGATCACAAAAAGTCGTTGTATCCAGGATGCGATAATAGTCTGAAAAAGCTGGGCTGCACACTGGATTTGCTAAAATGGAAGGCACAGGAAGGTGTAGGTGACTCATCATTTGAAAATTTGCTGAAAATATTGAAGAATATGTTGCCGAAGAATAATGAGTTGCCCGCCAGTACGTACGAAGCAAAGAAGGTTGTCTGCCCTCTAGGTTTAGAGGTTCAGAAGATACATGCATGCATTAATGACTGCATCCTCTACCGCGGTGAATACGAGAATTTGAATGAATGCCCTGTATGCACTGCATTGCGTTATAAGATCAGAGGCGATGACCCTGGTGACGATGTTGAGGGCGAGAAACCCAGGAAGAGGGTTCCCACCAAGGTGATGTGGTATGCTCCTATAATACCACGGGTGAAACGTCTGTTCATGAACGAAAAGCATGCCAAGTTGTTGCGATGGCACAAAGAGGACCGTTTGTCCGACGGGCAGTCGAGACACACCGCTGATGGAACGCAATGGAGAAAGATCGACAGAGTTTTCAAAGATTTTGCAGCTGACGCAAGGAACTTAAGATTTGGTCTAAATACTGATGGCATTAATCCTTTTGGCGAGCAGAGCTCCAACCATAGCACCTGGCCCGTGACTCTATGCATCTACAACCTTCCTCCTTGGTTGTGCATGAAGCGGAAGTTCATTATGATGCCAATTCTCATCCAAGGCCCTAAGCAACCCGGTAACGACATCGATGTGTACCTAAGGCCATTAGTTGAAGAACTTTTACAGTTGTGGGCGAAACCTGGTGTACGTGTCTGGGATGAGCACAAAGGAGAGGAATTTGACCTACGAGCGTTGCTTTTTGTAACCATCAACGATTGGCCTGCTCTCAGTAACCTTTCGGGACAGAAAAATAAGGGATACAATGCATGCACGCACTGCTTACATGAGACTGAAAGTGTATGTTTGGTTAATTGTAAGAAGAACGTGTACCTGGGTCATCGTCGATTTCTTCCCCGAAATCATAACGTAAGAAAGAAAGGCAAGCATTTCAACGGGAAGGCAGATCACCGGCCGAAGCCTGCGGAACGTACTGGTGCTGAGATATTTGATATGGTCAAGGATTTGAAAGTCATCTTTGGAAAGGGTCCTGGCGGACAATCAGTTCCGCGGGGAGTTGACGGGCACGCACCCATGTGGAAGAAGAAATCTATATTTTGGGAGCTAGAATATTGGAAAGTCCTAGATGTCCGCTCTGCAATCGACGTGATGCATGTTACGAAGAATATTTGCGTGAACCTGCTAAGCTTCTTGGGCGTGTATGGGAAGACAAATGATACAAAGGAAGCACGGCAGGACCAGCAACTTTTGAAAGACCCAGATGACCGGCATCTGGAATGGTTTCAAGGTCGTGCCAGCTACGCTCTTACCAAAGAAGAGAAGGTCATTTTTTTTGAATGCCTGAGCAGTATGAAGGTCCCGTCTGGCTTCTCGTCGAATATAAAGGGAATAATAAACATGCCGGAGAAAAAGTTCCAAAACCTGAAGTCTCACGACTGCCACGTGATTATGACGCAATTGCTTCCGATTGCTTTGGGGGGGCTCCTACCGGAAAATGTTCGAGTAGCCATTGTGAAGCTATGTGCATTCCTCAATGCAATCTCTCAGAAGGTAATCAATCCAGAAGATCTACCACGGTTACAGAACGATGTGGTCCAATGCCTTGTCAGTTTCGAGTTGGTGTTCCCACCATCCTTCTTCAATATTATGACGCACCTCCTGGTCCACCTAGTCGAAGAGATTTCCATTCTCGGTCCTGTATTTCTACACAATATGTTCCCCTTTGAGAGGTTCATGGGAGTATTAAAGAAATATGTTCGTAACCGTGCTAGGCCAGAAGGAAGCATCTCCAAGGGCCATCAAAATGAGGAGGTAATTGAGTTCTGTATTGACTATGTTCCTGACCTTAAGCCGATTGGTATTCCTCAATCGCGGCACGAGGGGAGACTAAGTGGAAAAGGCAAGATCGGAAGGGATACCACGATATGTATGGACGGTCATTCTATGACTGAAGCACACCACACAGTTTTGCAAAATTCCAGCTTGGTGGCTCCGTACTTCGAGCAATACAAGAATATTTTACGCTCGGACAACCCGGGAAAGCCTGAATCCTGGATTAGAAAGGCCCACATGGAGACTTTCGGCAGTTGGTTGCGAAAACATTTAATGAATGACAATGATGTTGGAGATCAGCTGTACATGTTGGCCAAGAAACCATCTTCGACTATAACGACTTTCCAAGGGTACGAGATAAATGGGAATACATTTTACACCATCGCCCAAGATAAAAAGAGCACCAACCAAAACAGTGGTGTCCGCTTTGATGCAGCAACCGAGAATGGGCAAAAGGTCACATATTATGGTTACATAGAGGAGATATGAGAACTTGACTATGGACCCTCCTTTAAGGTCCCTTTGTTCCGGTGCAAATGGTTCAAGCTAACAGGAGGTGGGGTAAAGGTGGACGAGCAATACGGAATGACAATGGTGGATTTCAACAATCTTGGTTACCTTGACGAACCATTCGTCCTTGCCAAAGATGTCGCTCAGGTTTTTTATTTGAAGGACATGAGTAGCAAACCGAGGAAACGGAAAGATAAGAAAACGATCAGTACATCATGCGATGATCCAAAGCGCCACATTGTTCTTTCAGGGAAAAGAAACATCGTGGGAGTGGAGGACAAGACAGACATGTCAGAAGATTATAATATGTTTGGTGAAATTCTGCCCTTCAAAGTGAACACTGACCCAAGCATTAAGTTAAATAATGAGGATGCTCCATGGATACGGCACAATCGTAAGCAAGCAGGGACGTACAAGGGAAGAATTGATGTGTAATAATTTATTGTACCAAACTTTGTATTTGGTCGATGAACTGAATGATGTATCAAACCTTTTGTCAAACCTTCAAGGGATTTTAAAATGAATTAGTTTTATTTTTCTGATTTTTTTGATATATAATTGTATTTTTAAGATTTTAAAATGTCAGAAGATTTTAAAAAAGGAAAAAGGAAGAAAGGAAGAAAAAAAGAAGAAAAACAAGAAAAAGGAAGAAACAAACAGAAGAAAAAAACAGAAGAAAAAACAGAAGAAAAACAAGAATTTAAAATGAATTAGTTTTATTTTTCTGATTTTTTTGATATATAATTGTATTTTTAAGATTTTAAAATGTCAGAAGATTTTAAAAAAGGAAAAAGGAAGAAAGGAAGAAAAAAAAGAAAAACAAGAAAAAGGAAGAAACAAACAGAAGAAAAAAACAGAAGAAAAAAGGAAGAAAAAAACAGAAGAAAAACAAGAATTTAAAATGAATTAGTTTTATTTTTCTGATTTTTTTGATATATAATTGTATTTTTAAGATTTTAAAATGTCAGAAGATTTTAAAAAAGGAAAAAGGAAGAAAGGAAAAAAAAAAGAAGAAAAACAAGAAAAAGGAAGAAACAAACAGAAGAAAAAAAAGAAAAAAGGAAGAAAAAAACAGAAGAAAAACAAGAATTTAAAATGAATTAGTTTTATTTTTCTGATTTTTTTGATATATAATTGTATTTTTAAGATTTTAAAATGTCAGAAGATTTTCAAAAAGGAAAAAGGAAGAAAGGAAGAAAAAAAGAAGAAAAACAAGAAAAAGGAAGAAACAAACAGAAGAAAAAAGGAAGAAAAAAACAGAAGAAAAACAAGAATTTAAAATGAATTAGTTTTATTTTCTGATTTTTTTGATATATAATTGTATTTTTAAGATTTTAAAATGAATTAGAAACAAAATAATATAAACTTTAATAAAATAAAATAATTATCATAAAGTAAAATAAATAAGTAATTATCATAAAGTAAAAATAAATAAGTAATTAGAAACAAAATAAAATAAATAAGTTTTTTGTTGTAAGTAGAAACAAAACAAAATAAATAAAGCAAAAATGAAAACAAAAAACAGGCAAAAAATAAAGAATATGCCACCTACTGGGCCACCACGTCCTGAATACGACTAGAAACCCATTAATGGGCCAGGATTCAGGCCCGCAGAAGGCCCAGTAGGCCCACAGGCTCATAGTAACAGAATAGGCCCGTAAGCCTGCATTCGAGAGGAGCTCGAAGTGGTGAGCGCAGCCGCGCTTATAAACCACTGTCGAAGCCTCTCGGCTAGCGAGGTGGGACTAAACATCCCGCCGCACCGCGCCAGATCAGCACAGACCCTTTAGTCCCGGCTGGGGAGGCGGACCGCGACTAAAGGGTCTTTCTGCGCGGGAAAGGAAGCGGCGCCAAAACCCTTTAGTCCCGGTTGGGGAGAGGGACCGCGACTAAAGGGTACCCTTTAGTCGCGGTTGTTGTCCCCAACCGCGACTAAAGGGTCTTTCTGCGCGGGAAAGGAAGCGGCGCCAAAACCCTTTAGTCGCGGTTGGGGAGGGGGACCGCGACTAAAGGGTACCTTTAGTCGCGGTCCTCCTCCCCAACCGCGACTAAAGGTGCGTCTATATATACTGCACTTAGCAGTTTTGCCGCGGCATTCTCCTCTGTCTCCCCAACGCCGATCGAGCCGACGCCGACGCCCCCGTCGCCGACGCCGACGCCGAAGCCCTGCCCCGACGCCGACGCCGAAGCCCTGTGCGCCGCCGCCCCCGTCCCCAGTGAGCGCCGCCTCCGCCCGTGCCTGCCCTTGCTCGCGGCCCGTGCCCTGCGCGCGCCCTTGCCCGCCACCCTGCCGCCCGCCGCCCGACGCCCTCCGCCCGACGCCCTGCCGCCCTCCGCCCGCCGCCCGCCGCCCGCCGCCCTGCCTGCCGTCCTCCGCCTCCCCAGAAGAAAAAACAAAAAAAAAGGAGGAAGAAGAAAAGAAAGAAGAAAAAAAGGAAGAAGAAAAAACAAGAAAGAAAAAGGAAGAAGAAAAAAATGAAAACCAAATAAAAACCAAATGAAAACCAAAAGAAAGAAGAAAGAAAAAGGAAGAAGAAAAAAGAAGAAGAAAGGAAGAAGAAAGGAAGAAGAAGAAAGAAAGTAAAAAGAAAAAGGAAAGAAGAAGAAAGAAAGAATAGAAAGGAAGAAGAAGAAAGAAAGAAGAAGAAAGAAAGAAGAAGAAAGAAAGAAAAAAGAAAAAGGAAGAAGAAGAAAGAAAGAAGAAAGAAAGAAGAAAGGAAGAAGAAGAAAGGAAGAAGAAGAAAGAAAGAAGAAGAAAGGAAGAAGAAGAAAGAAAGAAGAAGAAAGGAAAAAGGAAGAAGAAAAAACTCAAGAAAAACAAAAGAAAACAAAAAAACAGAAGAAAAACAAAGGAAGAAGAAAAAACAAAAGAAAACAAAAAAAACAAACAGAAGAAAAAAACAAAAAAAAGGAGGAAGAAGAAAAGAAAGAAGAAAAAAAGGAAGAAGAAAAAACAAGAAAGAAAAAGGAAGAAGAAAAAAATGAAAACCAAATAAAAACCAAATGAAAACCAAAAGAAAGAAGAAAGAAAAAGGAAGAAGAAAAAAAGAAGAAGAAAGGAAGAAGAAAGGAAGAAGAAGAAAGAAAGTAAAAAGAAAAAGGAAAGAAGAAGAAAGAAAGAATAGAAAGGAAGAAGAAGAAAGGAAGAAGAAGAAAGAAAGAAGAAGAAAGAAAGAAGAAGAAAGAAAGAAAAAAGAAAAAGGAAGAAGAAGAAAGAAAGAAGAAAGGAAGAAGAAGAAAGGAAAAAGGAAGAAGAAGAAAGGAAGAAGAAGAAAGAGGAAGAAGAAAGGAAGAAGAAGAAAAAAAGAATTTTTACTTAAAGAATCTTATTTTTTAATTCCTCCTCCTCTATGTCCCCTTAATCTTATTTTTTAATTCCTTTATACTTAAAGAATTTTTACTACATGCAGGAGTGACATATGGCGGACGACAGAACCGAGCCGCTTAGGGATCCGGAGGCTGAACGTTATTTAATGGACATCATCAACAACGAGATTCCTTATGTGCCGGGCTCAGAATATGAGCAACAAGAGGATGTAGTCTCTTCTTATATGAACCTTGACGGTGACGATGATCGAGAAGGTGAAGGAACGGACATTGTCAACGGAGGTCAACCGTCAACAACCGACGATCTCCAATTGCAAGTAGCAACCACCTCCGGCGAGGTATATATATACATTGAGAGCCTCTCGTGATACAAACTTACTGAAATGTGAATACATATGTATTAACGCGCGCGACTCTCTTTCTTTTTTTAGCCCTCCGGATCGAGTACGACAAAGCAGCGTGGCAAATCCAAGGCGATGAAAACAGGAGAAACATATGCCATTGAGTCTGTCAGTGAAACCGGCAAGCCCCTACAGCACACCTCAAAGTTTGTCAACCAATGCGGAGTCGTTGTTAGAGACAACGTCCCGATCACCGTCCAGGAATGGAAAGAGCCAAAGAAGGCACGTCTTGGTTTCAGTTTTGTCGACAAGAGAACGAAAAAGGATTGCTGGTGAAAGCTTATGGAACATTTCATTCTACCTCCGGAATACAACAAAGTCGATGAATTCGGTAACGAGGTTCCGAGTGGACGTCAGAGGAGGAGGCTAGTTAAAGAGTTCGCTCTTCAGAAGATGGCCGATGCATTCCGGAACTTCAAGAAAAATTTAACCCGTGACTATGTCAACAAGGGCAAGACTCCGGATTTCAATGGACAATATGAGAAACTGAAAGATGATTGGCCAGAATTTGTGAGGCAAAAGCAATCGGACCATTTCAAGGAAATATCGAAAAAAATAAGGATAATGCGGCTAAGAAAAAGTACCATCATATTATGGGGCCAGGAGGATACCGCCTTGCAGACCCTAGGTGGCAGAAGATGGAGGAGGACCTGAGGGTGCGAGGAATCCCTCTAGGTACAGAGGGATGGGACCCAAGGGCCAAAAGCTGGTGGTACGGGCATGGGGGATCGCTAGACCCGGAGACAGGGGTGTGTGTTCACCGGCATCGACACTTTGCTCCGACCCAAGCCCTTATTGACGCAATGACCCAAGCTCAAGCGGGCTTGATCAAGTTCAACAGAGAGAAAGACGCACTGACTTTAGCCCTCGGGAATGATGAACACGGAGGACGTGTACGAGGCAAAGGCAAAGTTTCGTGGAAAGTAGGGTTTTCCCGGGACAATGACCTGTACGGTTACAGAAGCCGTAAGAGAAAGACGGACCGGGATGCAGATCTTATGACGAAGTTTGCATCGGAACTCCATGAGTTGAAGCAGACCGTGCATGAACTATTGAAAGAAAAATCGGCTGCAGGGCCGCTTGAAGATCATGAAGCGGATCGCGGAAGCCAGCAGCGGAGAAGCAGCGTGGCTTCCACGGATGCCCCGCCTGGTGCTAGTGCACCGATGATCGAGATTCGTGCACCGGAGCCTCACTACCCCGTGGATGATGTAAAGAAGATGAAAGACTGTGATCTGCATTATCCCGTGGGGAACGTTTCCACGAAGGTAGCTAGCGGCAGTGCTTTACCCTGTAAACCTGGAGCACTCCACCACAACAACCCCATTCCATATGGCTATGCTTGTGTCACGGTGGAAGACATAGTCCAAGGGTTTGAGGACCTGGAGATTGACAAACCTACACCCGAAGGGGATAGCAGACTTGGAGATGTCAAGCGCCAGTACATTCTATGGAAAAAGAAGTACATAGTGTTTCCAGACGAGGCGCCAAGGCTAGCAAGTCCACCCCCCTCCGATGGTGGTGGTGGTGGTGGCGGTGGTGGCGGTGGTAGTGGTCGTGGTGGTTCACCTACACCTCCTTCACGCCATTCGACGCCGTCCCCCGATCCACAACCTCCGGCGGGTACGACGCCCCCCAATCCTCCTTCAGCGGGTACGACGCCCCCCAATCCACCTCCGGCGGGTACGACGCCCCCCAATCCTCCTCCGGCGGGTACGACGCCCCCCAATCCACCTCCGGCGAAGAAGCAGAAGCAGGCGGACAGCAAGGAAACCTGCTCCTGGACTATTAACCCGGACCCTTATGTACCTAAGACCACAAGGGTACCGGAGCCATCGCTGAAGCCTCTCCTCCCAAGGCCTGGGGAACTTAGTGAAGCTGACCTCACATTGGCCGCGTCTACTGATTATGAGAAATGGAAGGCGGATATGAAGGCGAAAAAAGTGCCTGAGCCCAAGCAAGTATTCACTGAGAAGCAAAAGAAGTGGGCTAAGGATTTTTTGACGACACCGTCCCAAGCCGAGCTGAATATGCCTGACGACTATGGACATGAACTTCGTAGGCAAGCAAAAATATTGAAGGAGGAAGAAAGTAAAAAAAGCGGGAAACAAGTTGACCAGCTCGGGATGCAGAAGAAACAATCGATCCCCCCGCTCATAGTGAAAGCCGGTCCGGAAGAGGACCCCGAGATCATAGCAGCTGCGGCAGCACTTGGATTGACTGTAGCGGCTGCCATGAAACAAGCGTCCGAGATGGGTTTGACTGTTCGTGCCTTCTTAGACCTTGAGGATGCGCCTGCAGGTGAGATAACATTACAATATGTGCGGAAGGGGCCTCTCGTCGAGCCTGAGAAGGAAAATAGTCTACCAACACAAATGCGAAATCTGCTACGTTGGTACAAGCAATTCATAACATGGGCCGACAAAGAATATGTTTATGCGGATGTTACACATGAGCATCACATCAAACGGTACTCTGTAGAAGTTCATATGAGTGAATTATTCCAGCTGTTCAATCTGCGCGCCCTCGACAAATCTATGTTGAGTTGCTACGTTCTGTAAGTGATTTATTTCTACCTCATCTCGTTCTTCATTGCCTGCACTATATATATATATATATATATATATATATATTGTCCTAACTATATTGTTGCGTACGCTATTATGCAGATTGAAGATTTGGGAATGCAAAATAAGAAACATCCATGATGTTGGGTTCATTGACCCACATATCGTTAATGGACATGTGTTAGAACATCACCACAAAGACATGGAGAAAGACCTGTACAAGTTTCTTAAAAAGCATCAACTCAAAAGTCATATTCTATTTCCTTACCATTTTGGGTGAGTGTTTCTCTCTTGTGCCCATTCTATTTTGTTTACTCCATGCATGGTATGTCTAATCGATGAGTTATGCATGACTGTGCATGTAACGTGTCCGCAGGTTCCACTGGATTCTGCTAAATATTGAACTTCACACCTCCACAGTTCTAATCATGGACTCTAAGGATTCGGATCCAAAGCGTTGGGCCGACATGAGAAAAATGCTGCAAAAGTAATTATTTTCAATCATTTGAGCTCTATATCGATCGGTCTCTTCATTTCCTAATATCAACTAACTAATAAATCCCTTATTCATTTAATTTTCTTTGCCCTGTAGGGTTTGGAGACGGTTCTCAGAAGAAACTGTCGGTGAATTCAAACATGAGCTAGATTTCAGAAAGTTAGTTAATGTGGATAAGCAGCCATCGGGGACCGATCTATGTGGATACTATGTTTGTGAGAACATCCGGAGACAAACCACTGAGCGGAAGGCATCAGCTAGCGTGCGGAACGCGACGGATAACTTGCGGAGGAGGCTTAGTCCAGAAGCTCGCTTCCGACCAATTCAAGAAGAATTAGCAGGATTTTTCATGAGGGAAGTCATCAATCCTAAAGGACAACACTATACCGAGGACGAAGAAATTTATATGCATACCCGAGATTGAAACTTGTTCGAAGTTGTATATGGTCATCCATCCTAATTGTGTATGGAAACTTGTTCGAAGTTGTATATGGTCACCCGAGATTGAATATATATTATATATTCCTCTTGAATTCTTCTTGTTTGAAATTTCATATGCATGTATATAGAAGCGTAGAATATGTGTACTGAAACTTCATCAAAAATAAAATAAAACACAAAATAAAATATAAAACAAATAAAACACTACAAATTAAAAAGAAACCAGGTTTAGGGGGGCTAAAATCCTAAACCTGCGGAGGAGGCCTTTAGTCCCGGTTGGCCACGAGAGCCGGGACTAAAGGTCCTCGGCCCCGACGGACCACGGGCGCCCACGTGGCGGGCCTTTGGTCCCGGTCAGCCACAAGAACTGGGACTAAAGACTTTTGTCGCGGTCCGTAAGAGCCGCGGCTAAAGGGGGGGGGGTCTTTAGTCGCGCTTATTTAGTCCCGGTTGCACAGCCGGGACTAAAGGCTGTTGCGAACCGGGACTAAAGGGCTTTTTTCTATAAGTGGGCCTCCCACAGCCATGGGATGTGCCACGTACATTCGTATGCCTTCACGGGTGCCCGGTAGGATCAGAACCCCCTAACTACTACTCATTCCTCTCTGCATCGCGTGCATCCACGTTCCCTTCCTCTGTTCACCCCAGCAACCACCGGCAGCGCTTCGGCGCCGTCACGGCCGTTCCGCGATGAGGTTGTCGCCGCCACGCCCCAACACATCACCCGGTCGTCGCCGTTTGCAGCCTAGCCGCTTGCACCGGCCGCTGCTAGTTCCAGTTTCGGTTCCTGCCGGTCGTAACAGCTGTGCCGCATCGTAGCTACTGCTCCTTTTGGTCACTCCACTATCTGCTGCTGGGTCTAGTTCCTGCTCTGGGCGGCTGCAACAATACCAACTATTGGTTCCGGCATCACCATCGTGTTGGTCACAGCGCCGCCGTGTAAGTTCCCAACATTTGCGACATGTGGTCGTAGCAACAGCTGGCACTTCTTCCTAGGATGCTCCCTTGTATCGTTTGGCTGATGTGCTTGATGTGGTGTTGTAATTCCTGGCCGGTTGATGTCTTTGTTAATTCAAAGTCGGGCTCATCGTGATCCTTCGTTTTAAAAAAAACAGCTGACACTAGTCGCGGCATGTGCTTGCGTCGCAAGTCCTGCTCCTGTCGGTCACATCACCGTCGTGAAGTTCCCAGCATTTGCGACATGTGGTCATAGCAACGGCTGGCACTAGTCGCAGCATCTGCATTGCGTCGCATGTCCTGCTCCCGCCAGTCACAATGGTGGGTCAAGGCTATTGTATGATGGTAAGGAATTGAGCATTAAAGGGTATACCAGGGCTTTGGCTTTCGACAATATGGATAAAGTAGAGGTTATGCATATTACGGATGTGTCACACATTTCGTTTTCAGACCTCCAAAAAGTAAAGTCATTGAGAAGTATACATTTCAAGAAATGCAAAGACATGTTTTCTGCAGAACTGGATGAGAGTGTTGTCATCCATTCAGTTCACAATCTTACGATGCAAGAATTATGTATTACTGGAGAATTGTTCTCAAAGGTTTTGAGGTGTTTCCCGGCCCTTTCCCAGCTTACCGTCGGAAATTGTGAGAGCCTTGAACTTCTGCCTATGGAGGATGGAGGACTCTCGGGCCTCAAGATGCTCCAATCATTTACAGGATACGGTTGGGGGAACCTGTTCTCTCGGTGGCCCATGGGCGAAGTAGGTGGAGGAGCTCATGCCATCAAGCCTTTCCCTACTTCCCTCAGGGAACTTGAGATTTACAAAGATACAAGCATGCAGTCAATGGGTCTGCTCTCAAACCTCACGTCTCTTAGCAGTCTAAGCCTGGTGAGTTGCAGAGAATTGACAATGGATGGGTTCAATCCTCTCATCACAGTGAACCTCAAGAAATTTACTGTAAATAATATGTATCAGAAACAAGGGAACATGTGTATAGCAGGGGATCTGCTCTCAGAGATTGCAAGGAGCAAATTAATGCACGCAGGTTCATTCCAGTTGAAAGAATATAGGGTGGATCAAGATTTTGGTTACCGAATGAGGCAATTTTACCGAGGGGGACGGATAAATGCGGTTACCACGGTTACCACGAAATACCGAGAAAATTTCGAATGAAATTTTTTGAATTCAAAAATTTTAACACCAAAACTAATTTTTTTGAAATTTTGATAGCATCACCCCTATATTGATGGCATATAAGCAGTTTATAGCAATAGTAACTGGCCTTAAGAGACCCACAACACATATAACAATAGAACGACCAACAAAAATATACAATTCTCATAAACCATCAGCCACAAGCCCACGAGATTGCAGTCTAATAATATAGCTTCAGACTTTAGAGACTAAACTTAAGATTAGACACAGGAAGACACATAGCAGTCCAACAACAAAAGAAGTGCAGCCAGTATATATTACAGTCCCATAACAAAAGACCATCGATTCGGTCAATTACACAGTACATAGCATTGAGCAACAAACCAAATTGTCATTCAGTTCCTTCTAGACTTGCAAGTCTCCTTCGTTAAAACGAATCAAGCTGCCAGTGAGCAAATTAGATGTCATGTTGTTAGCAAACAAATTTATTTATATTATCATGTCTTAGAATTTGTTGACAATATATAATAAATGGATGCATGGCATGAGATAGCAGTAAGCATATAAAATTTTGGGTGGCAGCAAGCAAACAGACAAAGTTAGCACTTCATTATTACCTTCCTCTTCCTCCTTTT
>NC_057809.1:617527888-617528449 GCF_018294505.1 Triticum aestivum
CTTGTAGACTTCCGCAGAGGTTCACTATTTTCGTTAGGCAGCACGTCATTGTTACCTACAAAAATTACAAGTTAGCACTTGAACCACACAAATTCATATAATGTTAATATAAACTAAAGGGCTTTGACCTTCATCATCCTCCCCATCATCTACATCCTCTGCCTCCTCTTCCTCCTCTTCCTCCTCTTCCTCCTCACTTGGAGGCATCCCACTTCCTCTAGTTCTCTTTTGTCCCACCTCTACGACCACTGGACAATCACCATCACCATCATACGCATCCTCATCTTGCATGGAATCACTTGTTGAGTTGCCCAGCCAATCCATGATTTCGTTGTTACAATCATAGAGAGAGGTATTCATCAACAACGCACAAGTATCAACCTCTTTCTCTTTTGTCTCACCAAGAATTAGTCGGATTCGCAGCCCAAGGTTGTAGTGGCAAAAAACCATCTTGTGCAACTTTTCAAAACCAAGACGGTTCCTCACTAGTGTATGCACTAAAGCGTATGTGCTCCAATTCCGCTCACAACCGCTTGAAGAGGTGCATTGAGAAACAATCCG
>NC_057809.1:617528538-617548412 GCF_018294505.1 Triticum aestivum
CAGAAAGTGACCCAAGCTTTTGTGAATCAGCATATCGAAGTATGCTATATATTGGGCCAATTAAATCCAGCACCCGCTTCACACCATTCCACCAGGTCCTACTTATCAAACAATCATATGTGTAGTCATAATCAACCTCGGAACTCCATGAGCTATTTTTCCACTCTGGAGATGTCATCCACACTTGGAATTTCTCTTGCTTATCCCAAAAGCTTTCTAGGAACATAAAGTTAGTTCCAAACCTTGTGGCATTCGGTCGCACCAACTCTCCACCTATGTGCTTCTGCATTTCAGCATGCAAAGTTGAATGATTGTACATGAATCTACAAATTCTCTTACAACTACTAACCACTTCATTAATCTCAGGAAAGCATCCCATCTCCTTCAGCATGAGGTTAATGGTGTGAGCTGCACATGGCTGCCATGTGATGTGTGGGAAATCTGCAACAAGGTCAAGACATGCTTTCTTGAAGTTAGAGCCATTGTCGGTCACGAGTTGGACAACATGTTGCTGCCCTATCTCTTCAATCACTTCTTTGATGTGCTCATACACAAACTTTGAATTTTGCATGTGTCCGGTGGCATTAACAGATTTGTGGAAATACATACGCCCATTGGAGAACACCATAAAGTTTATAATGCTCATCCGTGAAGGGCCAGTCCACGAATCTGACATGATAGTGACACCATATGTGGGCCAATCATCTTTGAAATTGGCCACATACTGCTGCAACTCTTCATAGTTGGTATTTAAATATATTCCATCAACATCTATCCCTTTAGGGGCAGGCACCCCTTTGCCAAGGTCTTGAGTCAATTTTATTGCTCCTACAAAGTATGGACAATTGGCTTTGTGCCCAGGGATGTCATTAGCATGAAACCATTTTGCCCAAGCCTTCCCAATCCTAGATTTGTATTCCACCTTGTTAATACACGCATCCATTGTCTGTTGTGGCCTAGTCTTGCTATATGCCAAATCAACGTCAAAAAAGTCTTTGACACCACTTGAGCTGCTCCCTACACTTCCTTTAACAATGCTGGTTCTCCCATGATCTCCACGTAATGAATTTCGTAGGGTCTGCTGGAGTATCTCATCATCTTCATCTTCACAATCAATATGTATTGATGCACCTTGACTGTTTATATGATTGACCTCATCTACCACTCTTTTCTTTCCTTCTTTGGAAGTCCTCCTTCGGGCCTCTCCCTCTGGAATGGCTTTCCGAAAAATGGCAACTACATGATGAGGTGCATTCATGCAAGAGAAGACATGAGGGCCCAATCCAGCTATATGCTGCTTGAATCGGGTTGCACCCCCACCATGTCTATGTAAAGCACAATATCCACACTCCCATGCTTGTCCTTCCAATGATTTCCCATGACACCATATGTTTGTTACATCATTTGCATTACCTTAAACAAAAATACAGAAGCTTATGTAATTATGTTCCATTTAACTTGGATTGACTACGACAACTTCTATAAAATAAGGTGAAGCGTTTAGTTATAGCGGGCATATTGGGTTCTTCTACTCAGGTATAAGCAAGATTTTGGTTACCGAATGAGGCAATTTTACCGAGGGGGACGGATAAATGCGGTTACCACGGTTACCACGAAATACCGAGAAAATTTCGAATGAAATTTTTTGAATTCAAAAATTTTAACACCAAAACTAATTTTTTTGAAATTTTGACAGCATCACCCCTATATTGATGGCATATAAGCAGTTTATAGCAATAGTAACTGGCCTTAAGAGACCCACAACGCATATAACAATAGAACGACCAACAAAAATATACAATTCTCATAAACCATCAGCCACAAGCCCACGAGATTGCAGTCTAATAATATAGCTTCAGACTTTAGAGACTAAACTTAAGATTAGACACAGGAAGACACATAGCAGTCCAACAACAAAAGAAGTGCAGCCAGTATATATTACAGTCCCATAACAAAAGACCATCGATTCGGTCAATTACACAGTACATAGCATTGAGCAACAAACCAAATTGTCATTCAGTTCCTTCTAGACTTGCAAGTCTCCTTCGTTAAAACGAATCAAGCTGCCAGTGAGCAAATTAGATGTCATGTTGTTAGCAAACAAATTTATTTATATTATCATGTCTTAGAATTTGTTGACAATATATAATAAATGGATGCATGGCATGAGATAGCAGTAAGCATATAAAATTTTGGGTGGCAGCAAGCAAACAGACAAAGTTAGCACTTCATTATTACCTTCCTCTTCCTCCTTTTTGCTTGTAGACTTCCGCAGAGGTTCACTATTTTCGTTAGGCAGCACGTCATTGTTACCTACAAAAATTACAAGTTAGCACTTGAACCACACAAATTCATATAATGTTAATATAAACTAAAGGGCTTTGACCTTCATCATCCTCCCCATCATCTACATCCTCTGCCTCCTCTTCCTCCTCTTCCTCCTCTTCCTCCTCACTTGGAGGCATCCCACTTCCTCTAGTTCTCTTTTGTCCCACCTCTACGACCACTGGACAATCACCATCACCATCATACGCATCCTCATCTTGCATGGAATCACTTGTTGAGTTGCCCAGCCAATCCATGATTTCGTTGTTACAATCATAGAGAGAGGTATTCATCAACAACGCACAAGTATCAACCTCTTTCTCTTTTGTCTCACCAAGAATTAGTCGGATTCGCAGCCCAAGGTTGTAGTGGCAAAAAACCATCTTGTGCAACTTTTCAAAACCAAGACGGTTCCTCACTAGTGTATGCACTAAAGCGTATGTGCTCCAATTCCGCTCACAACCGCTTGAAGAGGTGCATTGAGAAACAATCCGGATAGCATACTTTTGAAGCACCGGTGTAGTATCTCCAAATGTTATCCACCACTCAGTTGGGGACACCTTTTCAGCTGCACTACGAGGGTACATGCCTTCAAAAGCCCCTCTTGTATTGACATAAGAGTGAACTTCAGGAATCATAGCAATGAACTCTGAAGGACTAGCCAACTTCTTAAGTGCTGCATTGAGTGCCCTCATGTGTGATAGACTTTTTCCAAAGTTATACTTGTAGTGACTTGCCGGGTCCAGAACACCGGCTATAGAATGGAAAGACAGCAGGGCAACAAGAATTAGTTTGCAATGACCATAGAAATGACAGCAATAAGAATAATTAGCATTTTACCAACAATAACAATTCTATGGCAGCAAGAACTATTACCTGCAACCATCAATGTGTTTTTGTATAAATGCTCAACCCTTTTGTCAACCACATTTAGGTACTCGTGTTGGTCTAGAGAATCATGAGAAAACAATGAACTCAATTGATGCCTAGCATGCATCATCTTTGTCATAAAGCCAGAAAGTGACCCAAGCTTTTGTGAATCAGCATATCGAAGTATGCTATATATTGGGCCAATTAAATCCAGCACCCACTTCACACCATTCCACCAGGTCCTACTTATCAAACAATCATATGTGTAGTCATAATCAACCTCGGAACTCCATGAGCTATTTTTCCACTCTGGAGATGTCATCCACACTTGGAATTTCTCTTGCTTATCCCAAAAGCTTTCTAGGAACATAAAGTTAGTTTCAAACCTTGTGGCATTCGGTCGCACCAACTCTCCACCTATGTGCTTCTGCATTTCAGCATGCAAAGTTGAATGATTGTACATGAATCTACAAATTCTCTTACAACTACTAACCACTTCATTAATCTCAGGAAAGCATCCCATCTCCTTCAGCATGAGGTTAATGGTGTGAGCTGCACATGGCTGCCATGTGATGTGTGGGAAATCTGCAACAAGGTCAAGACATGCTTTCTTGAAGTTAGAGCCATTGTCGGTCACGAGTTGGACAACATGTTGCTGCCCTATCTCTTCAATCGCTTCTTTGATGTGCTCATACACAAACTTTGAATTTTGCATGTGTCCGGTGGCATTAACAGATTTGTGGAAATACATACGCCCATTGGAGAACACCATAAAGTTTATAATGCTCATCCGTGAAGGGCCAGTCCACGAATCTGACATGATAGTGACACCATATGTGGGCCAATCATCTTTGAAATTGGCCACATACTGCTGCAACTCTTCATAGTTGGTATTTAAATATATTCCATCAATATCTATCCCTTTAGGGGCAGGCACCCCTTTGCCAAGGTCTTGAGTCAATTTTATTGCTCCTACAAAGTATGGACAATTGGCTTTGTGCCCAGGGATGTCATTAGCATGAAACCATTTTGCCCAAGCCTTCCCAATCCTAGATTCGTATTCCACCTTGTTAATACACGCCTCCATTGTCTGTTGTGGCCTAGTCTTGCTATATGCCAAATCAACGTCAAAAAAGTCTTTGACACCACTTGAGCTGCTCCCTACACTTCCTTTAACAACGCTGGTTCTCCCATGATCTCCACGTAATGAATTTCGTAGGGTCTGCTGGAGTATCTCATCATCTTCATCTTCACAATCAATATGTATTGATGCACCTTGACTGTTTATATGATTGACCTCATCTACCACTCTTTTCTTTCCTTCTTTGGAAGTCCTCCTTCGGGCCTCTCCCTCTGGAATGGCTTTCCGAAAAATGGCAACTACATGATGAGGTGCATTCATGCAAGAGAAGACATGAGGGCCCAATCCAGCTATATGCTGCTTGAATCGGGTTGCACCCCCACCATGTCTATGTAAAGCACAATATCCACACTCCCATGCTTGTCCTTCCAATGATTTCCCATGACACCATATGTTTGTTACATCATTTGCATTACCTTAAACAAAAATACAGAAGCTTATGTAATTATGTTCCATTTAACTTGGATTGACTAGGACAACTTCTATAAAATAAGGTGAAGCGTTTAGTTATAGCGGGCATATTGGGTTCTTCTACTCAGGTATAAGTCGAGTGAAGTTACACAACTTAGTTGCATCTCTTGGATATGTGCTTTCAGTTAACTAGGCCGAGTGAAGTGTGTAACCTGCTGCACATTACTACAAAAGAAGTTGATCCACCTAGTAAATACTGGTATTTGGGACTACTTCTATTTCTGTAAACTAGTTTGATTCAAGACAAAATGAAAGCATACTAGACAGGAAATTAGAAACAAAAATGAACGTAGATCCACAAGGACACAACCCTACCTTTAGTTGGTTCTTTAATCGGCAGTGGAACCTCCGGGCCTCTGCTTATGCCACCCTGACGAGCCACCCCGGTGGCAAATCCGCTTCGGTTGATGTCATCCAGAAATCCCGTTGCTTGTCCTCCCGATGAACGGCCGACGGGGATAGTTGCACTGCCGCTGCCATGACCTCTCCCATGACACGCGAGAATAGCCTCTTGATCTAGGAATGGGATATGGACGCCGGCGACGACCCCCACTGTTCGCAACTCGCCATCGCCATCGCCACTGCCCCGCCCCATCCCCCTTCCAACACCCGCCATGCCGGAGGGCGCCCCAGGTGGACGATGTGAAGCGGTGAGATCACGGTGGCGCTGCTGTCAGAAAGAGATCTAAGGGCGGATTGGGCGCCGCCGCCGCCGCCGTCTCACTCGCGCCCAGCAGCCAATTTCTTGCGGGGACTCGATTTGGGGAGAAAGACGGCTAGGTTTCCTGCGTGGTTGTGTTCCGGTGTGTGTAGGCTTCCTCTGGCTTGGCTGGGCCGTGCAAAAAATTCAAACGGGCCGGTATAATTTGCTCGGTAGGCCCATTTACCGGGGGGCATCGATAATCGCGGTAACCGCTCGGTAAATGGAAATTTCGCTCGGTTACCAAATCCTTGGGGTGGATAGCATCTCAGCAGTGCTTACTGTTCCCATCTGCAGCCACCTTGCCGCTACCCTCCACACATTGTGTTTCAGTTATGATCAGCGGGCAACAACCTTCACGGAAGAGCAAGAGCAAGCGCTGCAGCTCCTCACCTCCCTCAAATATCTCGAATTTCAACGTTGCTATAATCTGCAGTCCCTCCCTCGAGGGTTACGTGGCCTTTCTTCTCTGAAGAAACTAGTGATCTGGCGTTGTAATAAAATGCAATGCCTGCCGCCTAAGGAAGGCCTCCTCGCTTCACTGGAAAAGCTGAGAGTATGGTGTTGTGGCCGTGAGCTAAATGTGCAAGCCAGAAAACTGAAAGAAAGTGACCCATGGTTTTATGTTGGAGCAGCAGGTACGTAACCCTACATGCCGATTTCATGCTACATCACACTTGAATTATATCACGAATCTTACAAAGCCAATTCTCAGGCCACTAAAACTGTCATGAGAAGAAAATATATCTTTGAAAAACGCAATCACTTGAGCACATTCTGAAGACTTGTTAATTCACAAAATATTTTTTTGAGGGGATTAATTCACAAAATAAGCAATACAAGCAGAACTTGTTTCTTACACAAACCTGCTTGATAAAACAGACAAGCCAATCACCTGACAGCTCACGGTCCCCTGGCTGTGAAGCATGTTTCCATGCAAATCCTTTTACATGTTGCCTTTCTCCGATAGGGCAAGATTGCTTCCATCTGCCACCATTCTTGTAATTAATAGCAGCCGTAAATCCTCCTCATCTCAAGCAATTCATGTTTCTCAAGTTGATCAAGAATTAGCAATCTGGGAGATCCGTTTCATTGATTCAACTGTTCCTTTGTTTCATTTGTAACATTCATGTTAAGTACTCACTGATCGATGAGCCTACGTTATCTTAACATCATGCAGTTCATTGCCATTAATTCCCAACTTTCGGATCCTAATTTCAACTTTAAGCAGCCAAGCAGATGGTCAATTCCTGCTGCTCGATTGTGTATGCATGGTGTAATTTTGCTTGTATGTATGGGTGTGTGCTGACCTTCTTTTATCTCACTGATGCGATGCAGGGTAAGAAGCAGCAGGCAAAGGGCATGAGAAGGCAGCAGGTGTGCCAAATATGTGGCGACACTGTAGGCAGTTCGGCCAACGGTGGCGTCTTTCTTGCCTGCAACAAGTGTGCCTTCCCAGTCTGCCGCCCTTGCTATGAGTATGAATGCAAGGAAGGGAACAAGTGCTGGTGCCAGACTAGATACAAGAGGCTGTGAAAGGTTTGTTTCCGCAATGGCATATTGCAATTTGCATGTAGCAGCTGCATGGTTTCCCTTTTGTGAAATGCCATCAAGTAGGAATTCGCTAGCTGGAATATTACGGTAATACACTCTGCAATCTTTACTTTTTCAGAACTATAAGCAGACCTGACTGATGGATCATATGACACCAGGTTTTATCGTTCTGCCGTTAGCATGATTTGATTCTGCAAACTATGCCTTATCTGGAAAGGAACAACACTTCTGATGGTAGGTTTCTGACCATTCCAACGTTGCAACAGTATCAAATTTAAAAAAGAAGTATGATCCTAACCTCCACATTATGGACATTGCAGGTTATGTGGCAACCAACTCTCCATTCTCAGATTGTGCCCCTGTCTTCTTCGATGAAACAACCATTGTGTTAGTAACCTTCTTCTGACCATTCCAATGTCGCAGGCTTTGTCCACAAAATTATGTTCTGTTTATGATCTTCCTTCTCTCAGGAACATGTAGACGTGTTCGTGGTCGATCCAACGAAGATCGTGACACATACTATATGGCGTTTGTTTTTCGTTGGTCTTTAGTTTGCAATATCAAAAAAGAAAGGAGGTACGAGACACTATCTTTGTCCTGGCATTTACTATTAGGCAACTGTAAGATTTTCTTCAGATGTGAAATATGATTCTATTGACGCATTGCAGAACATTGCAGGTTAAGTCCTTAAATTTCTATGGCTCATTGGCCTTGTGCAGTCATAGTGGGCTTCCTAGTGATTGGATGGCTTTTGTTCATAGTATTGGTCAGTCTACGAAACTGAAAGTAATGAGATTTTCTCTGCCTCACAGAGCATCTATACTATACTCGTGGGTTGATCTACCATCTCGGTTTTCTGACCACAAGTATTTCACTCTCATTCTCGCAGTTAGTGGCTTTGCATTCAGAACAATTGCAACCAGTCGTGTATTCTGAAGCAGCTGCACTGACCACAATTCTGAAAGGTCAGTTGGTCATTATTTCCCTCAAAAATTCAAGTGGCTAGCCCATGTGCCATCGCCTCGATTCATGGACTCGCATTGCCTTGACTTGTGAACATGGTATGATCGTCCAGGTTTCCCTCTCAAATTTGCCGACCAAAACCCACAAGAATTCATGACTAAGACTGTTCTATCCTTCTCTTGTTTGTGAAGTATAGATGGAGCAATTGCACTGGAAATTCGGTCAGCAGGTCCACTGATAAGCAAATTAAGGTGCTTTACAGCAATATGAAACAGTATTTGATTTTTCTTCCCAAGATACCATCATTGCCTTAATTCGATTTTCATTTTTTCTTCAGTCCATACGGAGGAACGACACCCTTGCTGTGGCCTGCTTCTTCCTGAGCGGCGAACCAGGCCTCCCTCTCTGACGTTCTGCGCTCCATGGTCTCAGACTGTAATTATAACCAACTCAAAATCGTGACTGTGCATATACATTCATCATTTCCTATACCTTGCCCATTTTTCTGACTTTAACTACTTCATTACTCAGATTCTTCTGCGGAACAATTGCAACCAACGGTGACTGGTGAGCTCTTGTGGTTAGCAGTGTTGTATTGAGGGCATACCTCCTTCATCCAAATAATAACAGTATTTTCTAAAGCAGCAACTCCACAAAGGTCAGCTGGCCATTCTTTAAGTCAAAAGTGTCAATTACTTGTGTCATGTGTTGTCTTTTAGATTTGCATTACATTGACTTGTGAACTTGGTGTAACTGTCCAGGTTTTCCACTAACTGCACTCCCTAGTCCCTACTGGCAAATTAAGCCAAACTCGAAGGAGTCTTGATTCATGGCTGCTCCCGACGATGGGTAGCACAATCTGTCCGTGTTCTCCCATCTGGGAATTCGTCTGGCTCGCCATGAACCAAAACAAGGTGCTTTACTGATACGCAATAATATTATCTCTGCTTCCCGTGAAACCATCATTCCCTTTGATGATTCAGTGCCCTATTTTCTTCAGCTCACAAGGAGGAACAGTCATCCAAACGTATTCTCCGAAGCTTAAATTGGTGGCATCATATTCTGTGTCCAGAACCCCAGGATGATGTTGGTATGTAGTACTACCTGTTTTGACACAGTTGACTTCCTATGCTTTGATTTCGGTTCTGCTGTTAATTCATGAATAAATTGAATCCTTCTACTGCTAGTTAACACTGTAACCTGTCCAGTATCTGCTCATCTCACTCCCTCAACGACATGCTTACTACGGCCTGCCACTTCCTGCACAGAAAACCAGGCCACCCTCCCCTTCCTCACCGGCGTGATGTGCTCCACGGGGCTGTCATGTGCTGTCACATCCTCGATCGAGGCAACCACACCATCTGCCTTTGGTGGTGCGCCCGCCCTGCTAGCTGTATGCTCTGCAACTACAGTAGTCCCAGCTCCTAGACCGACCTCGCCAAGTTCAACTCCTGCACGGCATATTGCCATGTCAACGGCGTAATTTGGGGCCGACACCAAGCTGCTACCAGGTATGCCTTACTGCTGCACGGCAATAATCCTTGTGTTTTCCATGAAATCTAAGCCTTGATTATAAGTTTTGCTATGTTCTTTTCTTCAGTGCCCACATAGGAACATCTATCCGAACTTGACTCTGAAAATTCAAATGCTACCATATTCAGTGTCCAGGAATCCGGGGTCGTTGCTGGTACGTATTAATTTCGACTGTGCTTTGATTTCGTCAGAAAGATTCAGCATACTGAATCTTGCTGTTACGCCATAATAAACTGAATCTTTCAGTATACACATCAGCTCTGCTTACTCTGCTTCCTACGCAAGACAACCTCACCATCTTCGACCCCGGCACTGCCTGGGCCCACATCACCGGCGCAACTTGGGGCTGAGACCAAGCGGCTCATCGTCCACGTCCTGATATTCTGCCCCATTGGCACCATGTGTACATGGATACACCTGCATGTATCTGTTAGGTGAACTACTTGACAGACATGAGCACGGATTATCATCTTCCTTGTGAAAGAGTATGTGTTAATTCCTCGTGTAGATGATAAATGTATAGAATTATGTGACAGCAAGACACAGTGTAGATTCGTCGCAAGAAAAAGACACGGTTTAGATTATGTTGATGATACCGAGACATCAGTTAGCAACTTAGCATGTCTTGTTTCAACTGCCTGTTGTGCATATATCTAGGCATAAATCAATGACTTGTCCCTGCGTTTCAGGATGGCAAATATCTTCCAGAACCATTCATGAATATTAGTATATGTATATCATTGCAATTTGCAAATTCAGTGTAGGCAAATCAAGGCAACTCGGAGTTTTCATGCCAGCACCTAGCTAGGCCTGCTTCTAATTGTTGCTAGCTAGGGTTTCCCATTACGCACTAAGTAAGATCCACACTTGTCTGGAAACTTGAAGCAGCTGACACAAATACTTATCTGGACAACTCATGACACAAATATTTGATACGTCCCATCTCCAGTTTTTTTATACTCCTGTTGGGCGTTTAATTCGGCGGCCTGAAGAAAGAAGACGAAACTAGTTCCAGTACAAGTAAATTAGTTATCGCCTAAAGAAAAGTAAATTAGTTCTGTTAGACTAAAAAAAAGTAAATTAGTTCTGTTTCCTAAGACAAAAAAGTTAATTTTACCAACAAGTAATTAGTTTCGAAATTTTTAGCTTTTCTATGGGTAGAATGGCGTACTAAATAGAACGCAAATTTGTCCACCGGTTTTACTAAGTAGAAGAGGAGAGCATTTCCCTCAAAAAAAACAAAAGTAGAAGAGGAGAGCACGGTTCTGGTCAGCAACAGTAACAACAGGCGCTAGACCCATCGTAAGAAAAACACAAGACAACCGACGAATGGGCCCAAGGGCGAGAAGGGACCATCTGGAGCGGCACGAAGTAAACAAACCCCGCGTACCAACGGGCGAAGCGCCTCTTTACCCAGCGAGCCAAAGCGGGCTACCCAAGCCAGCAAACAGCATGAGAAGCGTTGCACACCCACGAGACCGACACATGGGCCCGACGCGGGTGAAATAGAGGGGCCGCAGCTGGGTGCAAGTGAAAACAGTAAAAAAGTTCCATCAAACACAGGATTAATGTCGGTTGAAAGGCCCTGGTGTTCGGACGTGAGCTAGGCATTCAGCGGATTCATGTGGAGATGAACTGTAGAGAAGCAGTCAGCATGATTAATTCTGCACTCGGGAACTTGTCAGTGGCGGGACCAATCGTGGAGGACATCAAAGACCTCATGCGGGGCTGGATGGGCTGCAAAATTACTTGGCGAAGGAGAACAGCAAATCGAGCTGCTCATACGCTTGCTAAGGTAGCTGTAGGCGATGGTGTTTCTCTTGTCTGGAAGCTTGCGCCCCTGATTGTATCCTTAATGTATTAGCGGTTAGCGGACGAGATTCCAGATTTTGTTTAAATAAAGTATGATGTTTCCCTAGAAAAACCCACGATCGATGCCTGGCAACCCATGCTCTCGCTGCTGGCAGACCACGATCGCCCTTGCTTATTTCTACCCGGACACACGCACGCACAGACGGTGTGGCTGCGAGATAGGCCCGCGCGGAAGGCTGGCCTAGTCGTCAGCCGGTGTAGCCCAAGCAGCCAGCATACAGGAAAACGAGCGCTCAGATTTTAGCTTAGCCAGAGAGATGAAAGGTACATTTCATGATTTCAATCGACAGCGATGCAAATCATGCGCGCCGGATGATTTCCAAACGGCGATGGCGCTCGCTATGCGGGTAGCATAGCAGGATTTATATGTTCCCCATGTTAATGCACTCATAGTTTATAAAAAAAAAGTGTACCATTCAAAAAAATTGTTACATTTAAAAAATGTCACTCGTTTCAAAATATGTTTGCCACATTTTCAAAATGTTCACTTCTTTCAAGGATATGTTCATGATGTTTTAAAAAATGTTTACACAATGGAAAAAAAAGTTTTGCACCATTCAAAAAACATGTGACATTAAAACATAATGTTCACTAGTTTAAAATATGTTATGACATTTTAAAAGTGTAAAAAATGTTTGATTAATAAAGAACAATAATTTCTACCATTCGAAAAATATGGTCATGACATTTAAAAAATATGTTATTGATTTTCTAACAAATGTTTATACAATGTAAAAACATGTTCGCTTAGTTTAAAAAAATCGTACATTTATTTAAAAATTGTTAACATGTATTTAAAAAATGCTGCACATAATGTATTTGAAAATGTCTGAAGTGTAACACCAATTTGGAAATGCAGCTCGGCAGTGAGCATGTCTGCCATCCTTGTTAACAGTGGGAGGCACGCTAGTCTTCGATGCAATAGTTAGGTGATGCAAGCATCACACACGGAGGCGAATGGCGGGTGTTCGGGTTCTGACGAGGCCTCCCTGACGGTTCCGCCTACCTGAATGCTTGGCGTCCTGCCCTGAACCACCGCGTCTTGACTTCGATAAAGACGAGGTGGGGCTGCTGGATGACCCAATGTGGTTCTTGGCAGAATCGACGACTTTATATGTGTAGTCTACATCACGTCACTATTGGCGATTTGAGACTACTAATTGGCCCCTACAGTGCCTCTTGGCAACATTGATGACCTTGTTGATGCTGGAAGGCATACTATGATGATCTGCTCCTTATAGTCGATATGTCCGCTTACATGGTCCATGTTAGGGTTTTGAGCGTGTAAGTCTATTGAGGCATAATAATCTGGCTTGCAGTAGTTACTTCTCAGCTGAAGGGGCGCCGACAACAAAAGCTCATTTAAGTTTGATGGTGTTCTTGAGCATAGTCTTGTGCTCTAGAGTGAAAACTCTAGTTTCGTCGGACCTGCACTGGTTGTTCCTGGCAAACATGGCGTTCCATGCATGGTTTTGGGTACTGGGCGGAATATTCGGATACCGCCCGGTAACCGCGTTTCTCGCCACCCCACGAGAAACCTTTGTATTGAGCGAAAAAGATTGAATTTTTTTGAAATTTTTGAATTTAAGTTAAGTTAGATACGCTAGGAACTCACAAAGAACATCTAGGCAGCAGTAGCGTACTGGTAATCGTGGTCGTCCGACCTGCGCTGGTTGTTCCTGGCAACCATGGCGTTCCATGTCATTCCTAAGATCTAGCTTTTTGTGGTGGATCTGACTATGGCATCACTGAAGGGCCGTTCCTTTCTTGAAGGCTTCTTTGTTGAAGAGCATTTCCTGCAGTCCTCTGTGTGTGTGTGTGTCATCGGTGGTGGTTGATGTTGATGTTTATTTTTGTTGTATGTTTGCGTCTCTCTCTCTCTCCCTCTCTCTCTCTCTGTGTGTGTGCGCGCGCGCGTGTGCGCGCTAGTTATGTAGAGGCCGGATATATATTCATGATGCTTGTATTCTCCGGATGCGATGTTATGAATTAATAAAAAATGTCCTTTTAACAAAAACAAATATTTACGGTTCTACAAACCATACAATTTGGACGGAGAACAATTACCATTTATATTTCTATTTAGTTCCCTTTCAAGTGTAAGTGCACGTGTGACTTTTATTTCTTTCTAGCTCCCTGACAAGTGTAGGTGCATATATATGAGCAGCGTTTATGTCTTTTTTTTGGCTCCGTGTTGAAGTGTAGGTGCATATATGTAGCACCCGTCAACCATGGTTTATAGTGAGCAACCAGCGAGAAGCAGACTAAAATAAGGCACCTATCCAATGTGCCTACACATATGTAGGCCAATAATCATGACAACTCTCAGTTTTTTGGTTAAGTCATGTTATGTGGTAATACAAAACATATGTCGGGCCACACACGCACACTATCACAAATATGTTAGGTTTGGGAGGCATTAGAAAAATATCAGCATGTAGTTGTCGATGTCTTAGAGGCCCAAGACCGGACAGAGTCTGGCTTGAGTTGCTTAATCGAAAACGTCAATGCAATGCAAGCAGTAGAACTGGAAGGGGTTGTACCGTTCCTCTCGTTGGAAGATAGAGATGGTGGCCGAGCATCACAAGGCTCAAAGTAATCACGTGCTCACTGTGTATCTTGGATGGGTAGTTCAGTGCATGCATAGGGAAATTTCTCCATAGTGTAACGAATGTGTCGGTGCTTTCATGGCGAGAAGATCAAATACGGGTACTGCCAACATCCAAATACTGTATCTTGCACATGCCATATTAATTATACATAATTTCCATGGTGCTTTTGTATCTTAATGCGACACACTGTATCAAATGGTTTTCATTAATTATGTGAGTTCATCAGCATGAACAATTAATGCATCCATCTGGCATGCATATTTGACTGTCCTATCAATTCCCTGAGTTAGGTGACTGATCGCTAACTTACTAAAATTCATTTCTTTTTTGAGCTGGGTAGACATAACTCATACTCCCTTCGTTTTTATTTAGTCTGCATATTAGCTTTGGTCAAAGTCAAGCTTTGTAAACTTTGACATATACTAACATATACAATAACAAATCATTACCTTATTACGATAAATGTTTACATTGTTTTCTATAAACTTGGTCAAACTTTATGAAGTTTGACTTCGGTCAAATCTAATATGCAGAGTAAATAAAAATGGAGGGAGTATTTATCGGAAGTTTTATCTTCATAGTACAAAATATGTGGCATGCCCAAATTTATATTTTTCGTGGAAAGAGAATAAATGACTTTAGTGCTACACACAATCCATCTTGTGTAGAGCCTTTATTTCTTTCTAACCACCCATCAAGTGTGGGTGCATCCTACTATATATAGTTCTCATGGACAGACATGTTCGCTCAGCTGCCCAACGTCATCGGTGATGTAGATTTGTCAAGGCTAAACTTTTGCAACCATGCTTAAGGAGCTCGTGAGCGGCTCCATGCATGCGTGCCGCCTCGTCAGTCGTCGCAGACGCTTGCTCATCAAGGTATGGCCAACGTTCCAAGCTGGACAGCTGCTCCGCCTGTCCACGTTGGAGAATCATCTGCCGTGGAGAATTGAGTTAAAAAAGACTACTGCCTGCAGACCCGAACGACTTCTTGCAGAGGAGGTAGGCGCTTCATCAATAAAGCAAAGAAAGTGAGGAGAGAGAGAGAGAGGATGGGCAGAGAGGGTTGAGCTCATTTGAGGGAAAAAATGGACAGAAAAAGTAGAGAGTGGCCCCCAGGGCGCCGCTGCTTGCGTTGGTTCCATGTTCCCATACATAGCTGTTCCATACAACTTTATATGCATGCATACATGAGGCTACCGGTTGGTACTGCCACCGTTGTACATGCCCTCAGAGCACCTGCTCCATGCTGATGCTCCCGCGGGAAAGATGGGAATGGTGACACTATTTGCAAGTTGCTCATATGCAGACGTGAAAGAGGGGAGGAAAGGCGCCATGATGTTGCCCATCACATTAGACCTTAGATAATTAAACCCTATAAGTTTCTGAGTTAGGTCAACTAGGTCTCAAACCGTGAAGCAATTTACATACTGCATGCACCTCTTGACCTACTCAAAGTACGGATTCAGAGTCGAAACAGAGCACTTACAAAATCTATCTCAAGTAGTTCATATGGTGGTATCCGTTCATAAGGTAGATTGCCACATGAACACTCTATTTTTCTCATACAAATTTCCTGAAAAGTAATGTTCTAGACAAGTTGTTTTGTTCTTTAATGGATAACACAGCTAGATTGAAATTCTTGCATCGGAGTTTCTTTGATAACAAGATTTTTTATTAGTTTTTAATTAGCCGGGGTCATAGAAACCTCAAAAGTTGTAATGGATCCGAACAGAAATGTAAAGCTCTAATTTGACTTCAGGAAGATCTTGGCACAACCAATTGTGGCCAATTTAACATATTTTCTTGTATATATTGTCAAGCAGACGAGTAGTGGATGTGCAACATCACCAAAATCCCTTGAGTATATTAAATAACGTTATGGCAATCACTAACTCTTTGGAGCTTTTATTTCTTCCTAGCCTCATCATCAAGTTCGGGTGCACATATATAACTCCAACCCACTATCGTTTATATTGACGACCTAGCCAGAAGAGAGTAATAATGCATACTGACACGGTGTGCTAAAGATGATTCCCATTTTTTTTCTGTTGAAGCCAATGTAAAGCAAAATATAAGTTAAGCCACACACGTATAGTATCACAAACTGGTTAGATTTGGGGACGTTAGGAAAAAAAATCAACTCGTATGGTTGACGATTTGCGGTGCATCTACTTGGCCCTATGGATGGTTTCATTGGTGTCAACAAACTAGAGGAGAATCAAGAGTAAACCGAAGTTGCTTGACTACGAGCAGCTTCATTGGATGATTCGATTAGATCTGGCGTAGGAGGTGTTTTAGGGCCCTCTCCGACGTTAGCCGTCGAGCAAGAACATCATCGGTGTCCTCGCGCTACAACAACCAGCTCTTTCGATCGAGAAAACATACAAAGCAGGAAGGGGATCCTCCAGACCCCATGTTTGGTTGGTGTCAGTTCTTGTCTTCTCCCACCGAAGGTTTTGGAGGCGACACAAATCGGAGGGAGGCAATGCGGTGGTCCAACATAGCAGATCCCGATGGCTTAGTTGTAGTTTTATTTTGTTTAGAGATATGTGTGATATTGTGCTTGGACACGTGCATCTTTGCATGCTTTTCGTATGCTCATGCATATTCCGAGATTGTCGTACGTTTTCCTAAAGGTGCATATACACAGTGAACCGTAAATAAAGAGTCGTATTTGGCTATAGAGCCAGTCATGGCTTCTCATGAGCTAGTATTAAAATGACTAATAAAGCGAGCGTGAGGTGACACAATGAGATATTCACCGAGTGGTTAGGCTCTTGTAGTCATTGTAAACAGTGAGCGCAGGGACGCAGCAGCACAAGCACATGCGAAGTCATGTGGTGTCACCTAAATGAAGAACCAGGCCGCCCTCCCATTCCTCACCACATGGCTCTAAATCTCTTAAAATGCAAGTCTTTCATCTAACAAGGGCTGCCCTATGAATTCCCGCTCCAACGCACGGGAAAACCACCTAGTTAAATCAAACATAGCACCCAATAGCCAGCGAATGCGCCTCGGCATTGTGGCAGCTCTGTTTTTTTTTTTGAGTAACTTGTGGCACCTCTGGTAATGCAGATTGCGCTTTCTTTTAATCCAGATTATGAACGTAGAATTATGTGAGCATGAGGCAGATTTCTTTTCTAGGGAAAAGAAGCTCATTGAACGTTTTTTTAGACACACTCATTGAACTTATTTTTGAGGAGTGGGAGTGCACAACAGTCGATTCCTTCATCAGTATGCAGTAACCCAATCATAAAGCCCAATGCTAATTAGTGCAGCTCCAAACTCTAGAAATTAAGGCCCAATACCACACTCTGCTCAGACCCTGGCCCTGGGGCACCGAAGGTGCAAACAGAGGTCACGGCCGCATGGCCGGGGCCCGTCGGCGGAGGCCATGCTGGGCTAGCGGTATAGAGGGACGAGCAAAGGATAGAGTGGCTTCTAGGTGGCCAGCTGCGAGGAGCGGGTGGAGTCTGCGAGGGGGAGAAATCGGAGGAGAGAAGATCATCAACATGGGTATGCGGGAGGGGATATTTTCACGGGAGCGGCTTCAAGGGTAGGAGGGAGAGGGAAGACCGGGTCAATGAGTGAGGGGTTGAGACTACTGAACAACAGATTTAACTCAAGTGTTGGACCCAAGGGTGAAATTTTAGACTGAAACCAATTTTCATCATTAGGAGACACACCGCGAAAGTATTTCCCTCCTCAAAGCACCACTGTGCAAAATTTCATAGCATATAATAAGAAATCAAGTACAGTAGATATTTGATAAATTAAAGGCTCTAGTGAGCATATTACATTTGAAGCGACCAAACTACTTGCATAACAAGCTAGGGCTTGGTACTTTAGATTTTCTTGATTGGATGCAAACAAGGACATGAATAAATTATCTTGTTTGAAGGAATGAAAAGCTCTCATAGTTGCTAACCTACCAAAGGACCAAACTCATGACCAAGATTCTCAGATCATGTGACCTATACCAAAGGACCAAGACTTCATGCCACTCTTTACTACGCGTGTCTTTATATGGAGCAAGACGTGCCTCAGCAAAGGATGAATAAGTATTTAGCATTTCACCTGTCTATCATTATATATCTTGGCATTATGTAATCCCATTTCATGCATTATCCGTTGTGCTGTGTGTCTCTGTGCACTAGGGATATGTGTTTGATAGGTAGGCATAGAAGGCATCAGGAACTACCGGCATGGTCGTACACTCAATGGATGTGTTGACCGGCACCCTCCCTTGGTTTGACTGGACCGTACGCCACACATTCCACGAAGCCTACAGAAGCCTCTGTAATGTTCGACCATGTTGTATACTAGTACTAGTACTAGTAGTACAAGTGAAACTTGAGACTTGTTGGACTGTCGCAATGCCGCTCTAGCACCGCCCCTCCTTTGTCCCTTTCGCATCGTCTTCCTCTAATTCTTGATTCCCTCCGCTGGAGCCTTCGGATCTCCCATTCCTCTTTCTTCTATCCTTCAGTTTCTTCCTCTAATCCACATCCCCATATTCTTCTCTGTTCCGCAGTCTCATTCCCCTCCTCCTCCTCTACTCTTTTAGGCTCCGTTCGGTTCAAAGGAACACAAAACACATGAGCAAGAGAAAACGTAGGAACCAAAAAGGAACGCATGTGCAAGACGGCGGAACGAAAGACACAGGAAAATTCTTAGAATGGGTGTTCGGTAGAGCACTGTAAAAACCATGGGGAAGCACTGCGCAAATAATAGTATTCAGCCTTTTTTAATGAAGCAACGCATCTTTATCTCTATCTCTCACGTCACCATGTCACACATCCATCTTTAAATCCTCTGACAAGCGACGGACAGAGTGCTTCACCTCGGTCTTCCGCCAGAAAAATGAGTTTGAGGTGGATGTTTGGATTCCTTTGGAATCGGCACTGTAAGAGCATACTTCCTTTGCTTTACCGTACACTTTTCCTGCGTTCCGAACGCTACGGCTCCGTTCGGTATAGAGGTAGAAAAAACAAAGGGAAAAATAACTGCACAAGAATAAAGTAGTGTGTGAATAAAAAAACCTATGGAGCCTTCGAATGTAGGAACAAAAACATTGGACTGTTTGGTTTGCAGAAAAAAGGCGTCCTTAGAAGCAGCCCAATTTGGTACTCCCTCCGTCCGAAAATACTTGTCCAAAAATTGATATATCTATATGTATTTTAGTTTTACATATATCCATTTGTATCTATTTCCACGACAAATATTTCCGGATGAAGGGAGTATCTCAGTACGATTGGAGGATGGGCATACAGTATTGATTAGTTGTCTAGAATTTTTTATTGTTCAAGGGCGACGACAGGACCTCTGCCAACTCTCCTAAGCAGCATTATTTTATTCGGCCAGACTGCCTTGCTTTGCGCTTAGCCTCGGGCCTCTGCCGGAACATGAGATTCTACTGGAGTTTTGATTTCCTGTGAAAAGTATAGGCTAGCACGACCTTCTGATGGAACACACCTCTGAGATTCCTTGGAACCGAACGGACTACAGGTGAAAATTCCTACGGAAACTGAGCCTCCAATGGATCCTTGAAATTCATGTGTACCGAACGGGCCCTACAAAGGAAAAAAAAACTCCATGAATAGTGTTCCTTTAAAATTCGTCCACAAATCCTATGAAGCGAACGGGGCCTTATGGTCTAATGAATACGTTGTGTCATCTGTGTTCACATTCTTATGTTAGGGAAGGATATCACTCAGTCTTATATCACGGAAGAACATCTTACAGAAAAATACTAGAATGATTGCTGACTCCGACTTTGTGAAGACTAAGATTGCCTCCATTTTGCATAGAGTAATGCTACGTAAAATAAC